>NW_028289542.1:0-35776 GCF_059628265.1 Tinamus guttatus | reverse complement strand
CCCCCTAGCACCCCATAGGACCCTATAGGACCCTATGGCACCCTATACCCCTACTTTAGCACCCTATAACACCCTATAGCACCCCATTGTACCGCCTAGCACCCCATGGGACCCTATAGGACCCTATGGCATCCTATACCGCTACTCTAGCACCCCATAGCACCCTATAGCACCCTATGGCACCCTATACCCCTACTCTAGCACCCTATGACACTCCATAGCACCCTATTGTACCCCATAGCACCCCATAGCACCCTATGGCACCCTATAGGAGCCTATAGCACCCCCTGGCACCCTATAGCACCCCCCGAGTTTGTGTCCCCCCCCCCCCCCCCCGGTGTCACCCCCCCTCTGTGTCCCCAGAGCTGGAGCCGTCGGTCACCGACAAGAAGAGGACGGTCTATCAGATGGCCCTGAGTACGGCCGGACGCCGGGGCCCCCCGGACGCCTGGGCCCCCTGGGGGGGGGGGGGGCACCCGGACGCCGGGGCCCCCCCGGACGCCTGGGCCCCCTGGGGGGCGGGGGGGACACCCGGACGCCTGGGCCCCCTGGGTGAAGGGGGGGGGGGGCACCCGGATGCCTGGGCCCCCCCGGACGCCTGGGCCCCCTGCGGGGTGTGGGGGGGCACCCGGACGCCTGGGCCCCCTGGGTGAAGGGTGGGGGGGGCACCCGGATGCCTGGGCCCCTGGGATGGGGGGGGGGTACCCGGACGCCTGGGCCCCCTCTGGGGTGGGGGGGGCACCCGGACGCCTGGGCCCCTGCGGGGGGGGGGGCACCTGGATGCCTGGGCCCCCCCGGACGCCTGGACCCCCTGCGGGGTGGGGGGGACACCCGGACGCCTGGGCCCCCCCCGGACGCCTGGGCCCCCTGTGGGGTGGGGGGGGGGCACCCGGACGCCTGGGCCCCCCCCCGGACGCCTGGGCCCCCTGCGGGGTGGGGGGGGGGGCACCCGGATGCCTGGGCCCCCTGGGGGGGGGGGGCACCCGGACGCCTGGGCCCCCCCCCGGACGCCTGGGCCCCCTGCGGGGTGTGGGGGGGGGCACCCGGACGCCTGGGCCCCCTGGGGGGGAAGGACACCTGGGAGCTGGGGGGGGGGGGTCCCCGGAATGAGGGAGGGTCTCCAAAATGGGGGGGTCTCCAGAATGGGTTGGGGGGGGTCCCGGGGGGGGATCTCCAGGTTGGGGGGGGGTCCCAGTTCAGGGGTGTCCCCAGGTTGGGGGTGTCTCCAATTTGGGGGTTCCCCAGTTTGGGGATGTCCCAGGTTGGGGGTGTCCCCAGTTTAGGGGTGTCCCCATATGGGGCGGGTCCCAGGTTGGGGGTGTCCCCAGCTTGGGGGGTCCCCAGGTTGGGGGTCCCAGTTTGGGGATGTCCCCAGTTTGGGGGTCCCAGTCCGGGGGTATCCCCAGGTTGGGGGGTGTCCCCGTTAAAGGGGTGTCCCCGGCTCATGGGGGTGTCCCCAATTCGGGGGTGTCCCCAGTTTGGGGGTGTCCCTGGCTCATGGGGGTGTCCCCAGTTTGGGGGTATCCCCAAGTGTGGGGGGGTCCCAGTTCGAGGTTGTCCCTAGATTGGGGGTGCCCCAGTTTGGGGGTGTCCCCAGGTTGAGGGTGTCCCAGTTTGGGGGGTCCCATTTCGGGGTTGTCCCCAGTTCGGGGGTATCCCCAGTTTGGGGGTATCCTCAGGTTGGGGGTCCCAGTTTGGGGATGTCCCCAGGTTGGGGGGTCCCAGTCCGGGGGTATCCCCAGGTTGGGGGGTGTCCCCGTTAAAGGGGTGTCCCCGGCTCATGGGGGTGTCCCCAATTCGGGGGTATCCCCAGGTTGGGGGGGTCCCAGTTTGGGGTGTCCCCAGTTTGGGGGTGTCCCCAGCTCGGGGGGGATGTCCCCAGTTCGGGGGTGTCCCCAGGTTGGGGGGGGTCCCAGTTCGAGGGTGTCCCCAGTTCGAGGGTGTCCCCAGTTCGGGGGTGTCCCCAGGTTGGGGGGGGTCCCAGGTTGGGGGTATCCCCAGTTCGGGGGTGTCCCCAGTTTGGGGATGTCCCCAGTTCGGGGGTGTCCCCAGCTCAGGGGGGGTGTCCCCAATTTGGGGGCCCCCCCCCCCGTCTCGGGGGGTCCCGTGGGCGCTCCCGGACGCCTGGGCCCCCCCCCCCCCCGCAGACAAACTGGACGAGATCCTGGCGGCCGCTCAGCAGAGCATCGGCGGGGGGGGGGAGGGCCCCGCGGCCGCCCCCCCCCTGCCCCCCCTGGCCAAGGGCCGGCCCAGGGGCTACTTCAGCCCCGAGGTGGGGGGGGCCGGACGCCTGGGCCCCTTTTTTGGGGGGGGGGGGGAGGCACCTGGATGGGGGGGGTAATGGGGGGTACCTGGACACCTGGGTCCCTTTGGGGGGGGGCACCTGGATGGGAGGGGGTTGGGGGACCCGGACGCCTGGGCCCCTTTCTGGGGGGGGGGGGGCACCTGGATGGGGGGGGTTGGGGGGGCCCGGACGCCTGGGCCCCTTTTTGGGGGGGGGGGGGGCACCTGGATGGGGGGGGTTGGGGGACCCGGACACCTGGGTCCCTTTGGGGGGGGGCACCTGGATGGGAGGGGGTTGGGGGGACCCGGACGCCTGGGCCCCTTTTGGGGGGGGCACCTGGATGGGGGGGGGTTGGGGGACCCGGACGCCTGGGCCCCTTTTGGGGGGGGGCACCTGGATGGGGGGGGGTTGGGGGGCCCGGACGCCTGGGCCCCTTTTTTTGGGGGGGGGGGGCACCTGGATGGGGGGGGTAATTGGGAGGGGGTAATTGGGGGGGGTAATGGGGGGTACCTGGACACCTGGGTCCCTTTGGAGCGGGGGCACCTGGATGGGAGGGGGTTGGGGGGGCCTGGACGCCTGGGCCCCTTTTTGGGGGAGGGGCATCTGGATGGGAGGGGGTTGGGGGACCCGGACGCCTGGGCCCCTTTTGGGGGGGGCACCTAGATGGGAGGGGGTTGGGGGGACCCGGACGCCTGGGCCCCTTTTTTGGGGGTGGGGGGGGGCACCTAGATGGGGGGGGTAATTGGGGGGGGTAATGGGGGGGTACCTGGACACCTGGGTCCCTTTGGGGGGGGGCACCTGGATGGGGGGGGGCTGGGGGGCCCGGACGCCTGGGCCCCTTTTTGGGGGAGGGGCATCTGGATGGGGGGGTAATGGGGGGTACCTGGACACCTGGGTCCCTTGGGGACACCTGGGTCCCTTGGGGGGGGGGGGGGCACCCGGATGCCTGGGCCCCTTGGGGACACCTGGGCCCCTTGGGGGGGTCACCCGGACGCCTGGGCCCCTTGGGGACACCTGGGTCCCTTGGGGAGGCCGCCCGGACGCCTGGGCCCCCTTGACCAGGGCTCTGTGCCACAGGCGACCTTCGAGGGCCACCGCCTGGGGCCGGGGGGCTACGAGCGGCCGTTCCTGCCCGCCGGGCCCCCCCACGGCCTCATGCTGCGCCAGAAATCCATCGGTGAGCCCGGACGCCGGGGCCCCTTCCGGCCGGGAGCCCGCGGGGAGGGTCCTGGGGCCTCCGGACCCCTTGGCCTCCAAGGGGAGGATCCCGGGGCCTCCAGACACCCGGGTCCCCATGGGGAGGGTCCCGGGGCCTCGGGACGCCTGGACCTCCATGGGGAGGGTCCTGGAGCCTCTGGACTCCTGGGTCCCCATGCGGAGGGTCCTGGAGCCTCCAGACACCCGGGCCTCCATGCGGAGGCTGCTGAGACCCCCAGACACCTGGGCCTCCATGGGGAGGGTCCCGGGGCCTCGGGATGCCCGGGCCTCCATGGGGAGGGTCCCAGGACCTCCAGATACCTGGGCCTCCATGGGGAGGGTCCTGGGGCCTCCGGACACCTGGGCCTCCATGTGGAGGGTCCCGGGGCCTCCAGATATCCGGGCCTCCATGGGGAGGCTGCTGGGGCCTCCGAATGCCTGGGCCTCCGTGGAGAGGCTGCTGGGATCCCTGGACGCCGGGGCCCCTTCAACCCAGGCCTCCATGGGGAGGGTCCTGGGGCCTCCGGACTCCTGGGTCCCCATGGGGAGAGTCCTGGGGCCTCCAGACTCCTGGGCTTCCATGGGGAGGGTCCCGGGGCCTCCAGATATCCGGGTCCCCATGGGGAGGCTGCTGGGGCCTCCAGACGCCTGGGCCTCCATGGAGAGGGTGCTGGGACCCCCGGACACCTGGGCCCCTTCAACCTGGGTCCCAATGGGGAGGGTGCTGGGACCCCCGGACACCTGGGCCCTTAAACATGGAACCCCATGAGGAGGGTCCCCGGGGCCTCCAGACACCCGGGCCTCCATGCGGAGGCTGCTGGGACCCCCGAACGCCTGGGCCTCCATGGGGAAAGTCCTGGGGCCTCTGGACCCCTGGGCCTCCATGGGGAGGCTGATGGGGCCTCCGAATGCCTGGGCCTCCATGGGGAGGGTCCTGGGGCCTCCGGACCCCTGGGCCTCCATGGGGAGGGTCCCGGGGCCTCCAGATATCCGGGTCCCCATGGGGAGGCTGCTGGGGCCTCCAGATGCCTGGGCCTCCATGGAGAGGGTGCTGGGACCCCCGGACACCTGGGCCCCTTCAACCTGGGTCCCAATGGGGAGGGTGCTGGGACCCCCGGACACCTGGGCCCTTAAACATGGAACCCCATGAGGAGGATCCCCGGGGCCTCCAGACACCCGGGCCTCCATGGGGAGGGTCCCAGGGCCTCCAGATACCTGGGCCTCCATGCAGAGGCTGCTGGGACCCTCGGACGCCTGGGCCTCCTTGGGGAGGGTCCTGGGGCCTCTGGACCCCTGGGCCTCCATGGGGAGGCTGATGGGGCCTCCGAATGCCTGGGCCTCCATTGGGAGGGTGCTGGGATCCCCGGACGCCTGGGCCCCTTCAACCCAGGTCCCCATGGGGAGGGTCCCAGGGCCTCCAGATGCCTGGGCCTCCATGGGGAGGCTGCTGGGATCCCCGGATGCCTGGGCCCCTTAAACATGGAACCCCATGAGGAAGGTGCTGGGGCCTCTGGACGCCTGGGCCTCCACGGGGAGGGTCCTGGGGCCTCCAGACACCCGGGTCCCCATGGGGAGGGTCCTGGGGCCTCTGGATACCTGGGCCTCCATGGGGAGGGTGCTGGGACCCCTGGATGCCGGGGCCCCTTAAACATGGAACCCCATGAGGAGGGTACTGGGGCCTCCAGACACCCGGGTCCCCATGGGGAGGGTCCCGGGGCCTCGGGATGCCCTGGGCCTCCATGGGGAGGGTCCTGGGGCCTCCAGATACCTGGGCCTCCATGGGGAGGCTGCTGGGACCCCCGGACGCCTGGGCCTCCTTGGGGAGGGTCCTGGGGCCTCTGGAGCCCTGGGCCTCCATGGGGAGGCTGATGGGGCCTCCGAATGCCTGGGCCTCCATTGGGAGGCTGCTGGGATCCCCGGACGCCTGGGCCCCTTCAACCCAGGTCCCCATAGGGAGGGTCCCAGGGCCTCCAGATGCCTGGGCCTCCATGGGGAGGCTGCTGGGATCCCCGGATGCCTGGGCCCCTTAAACATGGAACCCCGTGAGGAAGGTGCTGGGGCCTCTGGACGCCTGGGCCTCCACGGGGAGGGTCCTGGGGCCTCCAGACACCCGGGTCCCCATGGGGAGGGTCCTGGGATCCCTGGACACCTGGGCCTCCATGGGGAGGGTCCTGGGGCCTCCAGACACCTGGGCCTCCATGGGGAGGCTGCTGGACCCCCCCGGACGCCGGGGCCCCCCTCACCCTCCATCTTCCCCCTCCCAGGGGCGGCTGAGGAGGACAAGCCCTTCCTGGCCCCGCCGGGCTCGTCGGGCAAGTTCAGCCGGAGCCTCTCGGTGCCGGGGCCGGAGGAGATCCCGCCGCCTCCCACCACGTCGCCGCCGGAGCCTCCCTACAGCTCGGCCTCCAACAAGGCCGCGGCGGCGGCGCCGCCGCCGCCATCATCATCATCGTGGAGGCCGGGCGCCGAGCTGCGCCTCTACAACCTCCCCGCGCGGCCCGGCGCCATGTACGTCCCCGCCAAGCCGCTGCGGCGCAAGGGCCCGCTGGTGAAGCAGCCCAAGGTGGAGGACGGCGACAAGGACAAGAGCTCCATCGCCATCCCCACCATCGTGGTGAAGGCGCCGTCCACCAGCAGCAGCGGCCGCAGCAGCCAGGGCAGCAGCGTGGAGGCCGAGGCGGCGCCGGAGGCCGCCCCGGCGCCGTCATCGTCGCTCGATTTCACCTCGCAGTTCGGCGCCGCGTTGGTCGGGGCGGCGCGGCGCGAGTGGCCGCCCGAGGGAGGCCGCCGCCGCTCGGCCTTGTTCCTGTCCACCGAGGAGGACGAGGAGGAGCTGGCGCCGCCGCGGCTGCGCCATTCCAAGAGCATCGACGAGGCCCTGTTCGCCGGGGAGGCCCTGGCGACGCCGGCGCCGCCGCCGCCGTCCCGCGCGTACGCCGGCTCCTACCGCCCCGCCAAGGCCGCCGGAGGGGCCTTCAGCGCCGTGCAGGCCGCGCCGCCATCTTGCGGCGCCGCGGGAGGCCGCGCCGCGGCGTGCGGAGGCCCCTCGGCCTCGCGGGCGGCCTCCCCGTCCCGATCGGTGCCGGTGTCACCTCACATGGCCCCGGTGTCACCTCACATGGCCCCGGTGTCACCGCACGTGGCCCCGGTGTCACCCCACGCGGCGCCGTCGCCTCACGCGGCGCCGCCATCTTGTGCGGCGGCGCCGTCGCCTCACGCGGCGCCGCCATCTTGCGCGGCGCCTCCATCTTGCGCCGCCGCGCCGCCATCTTGCGCCATGGCGCCATCCCCCGTGGCCGCCCCGGGCCCCCGCGGCAGCCGCCCCGCGTCCCCCCGGCACCTCCACGAGGCCGAGAAGCGGCCGGACGAGGCCAAGATGGAGCTGCACGTCCGCTTCATGGAGGACGGCGCCGCCGCCGCGGCCTCCACCGGGGCGGACGGGCTGCCCCTGCTGGCGCTGCCGCCGCCGGCGCCCTCGGTGGACGTGGAGGACGAGTTCCTGTTCGCGGAGCCGCTGCCGCCGCCGCTCGAGTTCTCCAACAGCTTCGACAAGGCCGAGGCCTCCGCGGCGCCGGGGCCTCCGCTCGACTCGACGGCCTCCAGTTTGACGTCGTACGACAGCGAAGTGGCCACGTTGACGCAGGCGGCGCCGCGCGAGCCCCACGTCAACTTCTCGGCCGTCGTGGCCTCCATCGCCATCCCGGCGGAGGCCGCCGAGGCCGTCACCGACTCGGGCATCGAGGAGGTCGACAGCCGCTCGAGCAGCGACCACCACCTGGAGACCATCAGCTCGGTGTCCACGTTGTCCTTATCGAGCGAGGGCGCCGAGCTGCTCGACACCTACGTGTCCTATTTGGATGGTCCCGTGGAGAAGGCGGCGGCGGCGCCGCGGCCGCCGCGCGCGCGGCCCTTCCCGCCGCGCCGCCCCGAGCAGCCTCCCGCCGTGGCCGCCATGAAGGCCAGCATCATCTCCGAGCTCAGCTCCAAGCTGCAGCAGATCGGAGGAGCCTCCGGAGCCTCCGGAGCATCCGGAACACCGGGAACGCCGGGAGCGCCCTGGGCCCGCGGCCCCGATGGACCCGCCGGAGCCGCCGCCGCCTTCGGCCCCGAGCGCCCGGGATCGCTGGGACGGCACAGGTGGGAGCCGCTGCCTCGCGCCCCCGCTCCCTCCTTTTCCATCCTTTTCCATCTTTTCCCTCCTTTTTTCCCCCTTTTTTTCCTCCTTTTCCCTCTTTTTCCCTCCTTTTCCTTTCTTTCCCCTCCTTTTCCCTCTTTTTCCCTTCTTTCCCCTCCTTTTTCCTCTTCTTTCCCCTCCTTTTCCCCTTTTTTCTCTCCTTTTCCCTCCGCTCCCTCCTTTTCCCTCCTTTTCCGTCTTTTTCCCTCCTTTTCCCCCTTTTTCCCTCCCTTTCCCCCTTTTTTCCCTCCTTTTCCCTCCGCTCCCTCCTTTTCCGTCCTTTTCCATCCTTTTCCGTCCTTTTCCCCCTCCTTTTCCCCCCTTTTCCTTCTTTTTCCCCCCTTTTTCCCTCCTTTTCCCTCTGCTCCCTCCTTTCCCCTCCTTTTCCATCTTTTTCCCTCCTTTTTTTCCCTCCTTTTCCCCCTTTTTTCTCTCCTTTTCCCTCCGCTCCCTCCTTTTCCCTCCTTTTCCCCCTTTTTTCGCTCCTTTTCCCTCCGCTCCCTCCTTTTCCCTCCTTTTCCATCTTTTTCCCTCCTTTTCCATCCTTTTTTCCTTCTTTTTCCCCCTTTTTTCCCTCCTTTTCCCTCCACTCCCTCCTTTTCCCTCCTTTTCCCTCCACTCCCTCCTTTTCCCTCCTTTTCCATCTTTTTCCCTCCTTTTTTCCCTCCTTTTCCCCCTTTTTCCCTCCTTTCCCCCCTTTTTCCCTCCTTTTCCCTCTTTTTCCCTCCTTTTCCCTCTTTTCCCCTCCTTTTCCCTTCTTTTTTCCCTCCTTTCCCCCCCTTTCCCCCTCTTTTTCCCTCCTTTTCTCTCCTTTCCCCTTCCTTTCCCCTCCTTTTCCATCCTTTTTCCCCCCTTTTCCCTCTTTTTCCCTCCTTTTCCTCCTCCTTTCCCCTTCTTTCCCCCTCCTTTTCCCCCTCCTTTTCCCTTCTTTCCCCCTCCTTTTCCCCCTCCTTTTCCCTCCTTTTCCCTCCTTTCCCCCTCCTTTTCCCTCTTTATCCCTCCTTTTCCATCTTTTTCCTCCTTTCCCCCTCCTTTTCCCTCCATTTCCCCCTCCTTTTCCCTCCTTTTCCACCTCCTTTTCCCTCCCTTTCACCTCTTTTCCCTCCTTTCTCCTCCCTCCTTTCCTCACACACCCAACACAAACACCCGGACCCCCAACGCCCTTCACACACCCAACACGAACACCCAACGCCCATCGCACACCCAACATGAACACCCAGCGCCCCTCACACACCCAACATGAACACCCAGCGCCCCTTGCACACCTAACACGAACACCCAATGCTCTTGGCACACCTAACACGAACACCCAATGCCCCTCACACACCCAACACTAACACCCAATGCCCCTTGCACACCCAACACTAACACCCAACGCCCCTCACACACCCAACACGAACACCCAATGCCCCTCTGACACCCAACAGGAACACCCAACACCCAATGCCCATCGCACACCCAACACGAACACCCAACGCCCATCGCACACCCAACATGAACACCCAACGCTCTTGGCACACCCAACATGAACACCCAACGCTCCTTGCACACCCAACATGAACACCCAGCCACCCAGTGCCCCTTGAACACCCAACATGAACACCCAACACCCCTCACACACCCAACACGAACACCCAACGCTCCCTGCACACCCAACATGAACACCCGGCCACCCAACGCCCATTGCACACCCAACACAAACACCCAACTCTCCCAGCACACTCAACATGAACACCCAATGCCCCTCTCAAACCCAACATGAACACTCAACGCCCCTCGCACACCCAACATGAACACCCAATGCCCCTTGCACACCCAACATGAACACCCAACGCCCCTCGCACACCCAACATGAACACCCAATGCCCCTTGCACACCCAACATGAACACCTGGCCACCCAATGCCCATCGCACACCCAACACGAACACCCAACGCTCTTGGCACACCCAACATGAACACCCAGACACCCAATGCCCCTCGCACACCCAACACGAACACCCAACGCTCCCTGCACACCCAACACGAACACCCAACGCCCTTCGCACACCCAACACGAACACCCAACGCCCCTCACACACCCAACACGAACAGCCAATGCCCCTCGCACACCCAACACGAACACCCAACGCTCTTGGCACATCCAACATGAACACCCAGACACCCAATGCCCCTCGCACACCCAACACGAACACCCAACGCCCTTCGCACACCCAACACGAACCCCCCGCCACCCACCACCCACCGCTCACCGCTCTCCCCACTCCGCAGGCTCCCGGACTCTCCCGCCGCCTCCACCGCCCCCAAGACCCCGCTCTTCCCGCCCTGGCTGCCCCCCAAGGCGGCACCCATGGGTGTCACCGCGGCGGGCGAGCTGGAGGTGCGGCCGGCCCTGCGCCGCGCGCCCAGCCCGGCCGCGCTCCCCAGCGAGCCCAAGGCCAGCGCGGCGCCGCCGCGACCCGCGTCGCTCCCGCTGCTCCCGGCCGCGCCGCTCTACGCGGGGCTCCTGGAGCTCCGCGGCGGCACCGGTGGCACCTTGGGCGACCTGGCGACGCGCTCGCTGTCCCCCACGCGCTTCCTGCCGCCGCCGGACAAGCCGTTCGGCGCGAAGCCGCTGCCCTTCTGGAGCAAGTTCGACGTGGCCGACTGGCTCGAGTACCTCAACCTGGGCGAGCACCGCGAGCGCTTCCTGCACAACGAGATCGACGGCTCCCACCTGCCCTCGCTCACCAAGGAGGACTACATCGACCTGGGCGTCACCCGCGTGGGCCACCGCATGAACATCGACCGCGCGCTCAAGCTCTTCCTCGAGAGGTGATGGACGGCGCTGCCGCCCTTCCCGGCGTTCCCGGCGTTCCCGGCGATCCCGGTGTTCCTGGGAGGGGGCTGCTCCGGCGCCCGCTGCTGCTCGTGACGAGGGGTTGGGGTTGGAGATGGGGGGGGGAAACGGGGGCGGCTGGGGACGCGGGGGGGGGCGGGCGGCGGGGCGGGTGTCCCGGCCCGTGTCGCGACGGCAAATCCGTGTCGCGATAGCGAGTCCGTGTCGCGATAGCGAATCCGTGTCGCGATAGCGAATCCGTGTCGCGACAGCGAATCCGTGTCGCGATAGCAAGTCCGCGTCGCGATAGCAAATCCATGTCACGATAGCAAGTCCGTGTCGTGATAGCAAATCCACGTCACGATAGCAAGTCCGTGTCGCGATGGCAAATCCGTGTCGCGACAGCTAATCCGTGTCGTGATAGCAAATCCGTGTCACGACAGCGAATCCGTGTCGCGATAGCAAATCCACATCACGATAGCAAGTCCATGTCGCGATGGCAAATCCGTGTCGCGACAGCTAATCCGTGTCGTGATAGCAAATCCGTGTCACGACAGCGAATCCGTGTCGCGATAGCAAGTCCATGTCGCGATAGCAAATCCGCGTCGCGATAGCAAGTCCGCGTCGCGATAGCAAATCCACGTCACGATAGCAAGTCCGTGTCGCGATAGCAAATCCGTGTCGCGACAGCTAATCCGTGTCGTGATAGCAAATCCGTGTCGTGATAGCAAATCCACGTCGCGATAGCAAATCCACGTCACGATAGCAAATCCATGTCGCGATAGCAGACCCGTGTTGCGACAGCGGGCCCGTGTCGCGATACCAGATCCGTGTCATGATGCCAGACCCCTGTCACGACAGCAGACCCATGTCACGGTAAGAAGCCAATGTCACGACAGCAGACCCGTGTTGCAATAGCAGACCCGTGTCATGATACCAGACCCATGTCGCGATAGTAGACCCGTGTCACAATACCAGACCTGTGTTGTGATACCAGACCCCTGTCGCAATAGCAGACCTGTGTCACGATAGCAAACCCGCGTTGTGACAGCAGACCCGTGTCGCGATACCAGACCCCTGTCGCGACAGCGGACCCATGTCGCGGTAGCAAACCAATGTTGCGATGCCAGACCTGTGTCACGACACCAGACCCATGTCACGATAGTAAACCCATGTCACGATAGTAGACCCGTGTCACAACACCAGACCCGTGTCACAACACCAGACCCGTGTCACAATACCAGACCTGTGTCATGACACCAGACCTCTGTCGCAACAGCAGACCCATGTCGCAATAGCAAACCTGTGTCACGATAGTAGACCCATGTCGCAATACCAGACCCACATCACGATACCAGGCCCATGTCGCAATAGCAGACCCATGTCACGACAGCAAACCCACGTCACGATAGAAGACCCACATCGTGCTAGCAAACCTGTGTCGCGATACCAGCCCCATGTCGCGATAGCAAACCCATGTCGCGATAGCAAACCCATATCGCGATACCAGACCCACATTGCGACACGGGACGCGGGTCGGGAGGACAGACCCGGGTCACAAGGCAGGACTCGGACCGGGATAGCAGAGCCATGTCGCGATATGGGGCTCGGGTCGGGCGCAGGAGCCATGTCGGGATACGGGCCGCGGGTCGGGATACCGGACCCACGTCGCGATATGGGACTCGGACCACGATATCAGACCCATGTTGCGATACGGGACTCGGATCGGGCGTCAGATCCATGTCACGATACGGGACTCGGACCAGGATACCACACCCATGTCGCGATACGGGACACGGATCGGGATACTGGACCCATGTCAGGATACGGGACTCGGATTGGGATGCCACAGCCACATCACGAAGTGGGATTCGGCCCGGGATGTTGGAGCAGCTCCGGGATGCGGGGCCTGTTTCGGGATACAGGATTTGAACCAGGATACCAGACCCATGTCACGATACGGGGCTCGGATCAGGAGGCCGGAGCGGCTCTGGAATGTGGGAGCCATTCAGGAATATGGGATTCAGACCGGGATGCTGGAGCAGCTCTGGGATGTGGGACCTGTTTTGGGATACAGGGCTCAAACCGGGACACAGGTCCGGCTCCGGGATCCAGATCCGTTCTGGGATACGGGACTTGGATCATGATGCCAGAGCAGCTCCGGGATGCAGGATCCATTTCAGGATACGGGCCTCGGAACCAGGATGTCCGACTGGTTCTGGAATGCCGGACTCACGTTGGGATATGGGACTCGAAGGAGGATCCGGGATCTGGGAATCTGGGACCCCCATCGTGATGCAGGACACTCATCGGGACACAGGGCTCAATCTGGGATGAGAAACTGGCTCCAGGATTCGGGATACGTGTCAGGATACGGGATTTGACCTGGGACCCGGGACCAGCTCCGGAATTCAGGATCCGTTTAGGGATACAGGACTCAAATTGGGACATGGGAGCTGGTTTGGGATGTGGGACACGGGAGCAGCTCCAGGACATGGGATCCCCCATCAGGACATGGGATCCTCCATCGGGATAACATCAGGACACGGAATTCCCTGTCAGGACACCGGATCCCCCACCAGGACACAGGATCCTCCATTAGGACACGGGATGCTCCATTGGGATAACATCAGGATATGGGATTCCCTGTCAGGACACGGGATCCTCCGCCAGGACACGGGATCCTCCATCGGGATAACATCAGGACATGGAATTCCCTGTCAGGACATGGGATCCTCCATCGAGACATGGGATCCTCCATCGGGATAACATCAGGACACGGAATTCCCTGTCAGGACATGGGATCCCCCACCAGGACACGGGATCCTCCATCGGGACATGGGATCCTCCATCGGGATAACATCAGGACATGGAATTCCCTGTCAGGACATGGAATTCCCTGTCAGGACACGGGATCCTCCACTGGGAGACGGGATCCTCTATCGGGATAACATCAGGACACGGAATTCCCTGTCAGGACACAGGATCCTCCACCAGGACACGGGATCCTCCATCAGGACATGGGATCCTCCATCGGGATAACATCAGGACACGGAATTCCCTGTCAGGACACGGGATCCCCCACCAGGACATGGGATCCTCCATCGGGATAACGTCAGGACATGGAATTCCCTGTCAGGACACGGGATCCTCCACCGGGACACGGGATCCTCCATCGGGACACGGGATCCTCCATCGGGATAACATCAGGACACGGAATTCCCTGTCAAGACACGGGATCCTCCATCGGGACACGGGATCCTCCATCGGGATAACATCAGGACACGGAATTCCCTGTCAGGACATGGGATCCTCCACCGGGACACGGGATCCTCCATCGGGACATGGGATCCTCCATCGGGATAACATCAGGACACGGAATTCCCTATCAGGACACGGGATCCCCCACCAGGACACGGGACCCCCCCCTCCCCTCGCACAGGGCGCCTGTCCCGGGACACGCGTACACGCCAAGCACACGCGTGTGCACCGCTCTGCCCCTCCCCGTCACACACGTGTGCAATGCAGTGCACACACGTGTACCCCCCCCGGTCCCATGTTGGCTTGTGCACACGTGTGCACACATATGTGCCCATGCACACGCGTGTGTGCGCACACATGTGCCCATGCACACGTATGTGCCCATGCACACGCGTGTGCAGCACCAGATGCTCCCATACATGGCCCTGGTGCTCCCATGTCCTCAGTGTGTCACTCCCATGTCCTTAGTGTGTCACTCCCATGTCCTTAGCGTGTCACTCCCATGTCCTTAGTGTGTCATTCCCATGTCCTTAGTGTGTCACTCCTGTGTCCTTAGTGTGTCACTCCTGTGTCCTTAGCATGTTTTTCTGTATTCTTCGCATCATTCCCATGTCCTTAGCGTGTCACACTCCTGTCCTTAGCATGTTTTTCCCTATATCCTTTACCATCACTCCCATGTCCTTAGGCTGTCACTCCCATGTCCTGCACATATAATTCCCTTGTCCTTAGCGTGTCAATCCCATGTCCTTAGCGTGTCAATCCCGTGTCCTTAGCGTGTCGATCCCATGTCCTTAGCGTGTTGCTCCCATGTCCTGGACATATAATTCCCGTGTCCTTAGCACATCGTTCCCGTATCCTTAGCGTGTCAACCCCGTATCCTTAGCGTGTTGCTCCCTTGTCCTTAGTGTGTAGTTCCCATGTCCTGCGTGTATACTTCCCATGTCCTTAGCGTGTCGCTCCTGTGTCCCCAGCTGCTGCTCCCATGTCCTTAGCCTGTTGCTCCCGTGTCCTTAGTGTGTCGATCCCATGTCCTTAACGTGTTGCTCCCATGTCCTGGACATATAATTCCTGTGTCCTTAGCGTGTCGCTCCCGTGTCCTCAGCTGCTGCTCCCGTGTCCTTACCGTGTCAATCCCGTGTCCTTAGCGTGTCAATCCCGTGTCCTTAGCATGTCAATCCCATGTCCTGCACATATGATTCCTGTGTCCTTAGTGTGTCATTCCCGTGTCCTTACCGTGTCATTCCCGTGTCCTTACCGTGTCATTCCCGTGTCCTTAGCGTGTCATTCCCGTGTCCTTAGCGTGTCGCTCCCGTGTCCCCCCCCCCCGGCCTCCGGCCGTCTCTAAGGGCTCTCGTGTCGTCTCGCCTCGCCCCCCCCCCCCCCAAGACCCCCCCTTCCCCCCCCCCAAGAGGCAACGACCAAACACACGAATGTCTTCCAGCCCCTCCCCCCTCCCCCCGGACGCCTGGGCCCCTCCGTGGTGGCGGGTGGGGGGGGCGGGGCTGAAGGGGGCGGGGCTGAAGGGGGGGCACCCGGGTCTCCACTGGGACCCCCCCCCCCCCAAAATCCCCCTCCCCCCATCGAACACTGTGACCTGCTGCCACCCTGGGGGGGGGGGGGGGAGCAGCGAGGAGGGGCCCAGGCGTCCGGGGAGGCCCCGCCCCCTCCCCATAAAAGGCGTCCGGGGAAGCCCCGCCCCCTCCCCATAAAAGGCGTCCGGGACCCCCCGCCCCAAAAGGACCCAGGCGTCCGGGGAAGCCCCGCCCCTCCCAAAGGGACCCAGGCGTCCGGGATCCCCCCCCACCCCAAAAAGGGCCCAGGCGTCCGGGCCCCCCCCCCCCCAGCATGTCCCCCGCGCCCCCCCCCCCCCAACCATGACAAGGACCCAGGCGCCTCCCCCCGCCCCCCCCCCCCTCCAAAAAAAGGGCCCAGGCGTCCGGGCCCCCCCCCCCCATCCCCCGCGCTCCCCGCTGCCCCGCTGCGCCCTGTATAGAGCATCCGATGTAATTACTTCATTAACGGATTTTATTTGCAAATATAAATTAACGGAGAAAGAAACAACCCCCTCCCCCCCGTGTGTGTGTGAGTGTGCAAGGGGGGCGGGGGGGGGGCATGTGGGGGGCGTGAGGAGGGTGCAAAGGGCCGTGCAAGGGCACGAGGGGGTGCAAGGGGGCGTGCAAGAGTGTGAGGAGGGTGCAAAGGGCCGTGCAAGGGCACGAGGGGGTGCAAAGGGCCGTGCAAGGGCACAAGAGGGTGCAAAGGCCCGTGCAAGGGCACGAGGGAGTGCAAAGGGGCCGTGCAAGGGTGTGAGGAGGGTGCAAAGGGCCGTGCAAGGGCACGAGGGGGTGCAAAGGGGCGTGCAAGGGTGCAAAGGCCCGTGCAAGGGCATAAGGGGGTGCAAAGGGCTGTGCAAGGTGTGAGGAGGGTGCAAAGGGCCGTGCAAGGGCACGAGGGGGTGCAAAGGGGCGTGCAAGGGTGCAAAGGGTCGTGCAAGGGCATAAGGGGGTGCAAAGGGCTGTGAAGGTGTGAGGAGGGTGCAAAGGGCCGTGCAAGGGCACGAGGGAGTGCAAAGGGCCGTGCAGGGGTGTGAGGAGGGTGCAAAGGGCCGTGCAAGGGCAGAAGGGGGATGCAAAGGGCCGTGCAGGGGCACGAGGGGGTGCAAAGGGGCGTGCAAGGGTGTGAGGAGGGTACAAATGGCCGTGCAAGGGCACGAGGGGGTGCAAAGGGGCGTGCAAGGGTGCAAAGGGGCGTGCAAGGGCACGAGGGAGTGCAAGGGGGCGTGCAAGAGTGTGAGGAGGGTGCAAAGGGCCGTGCAAGGGCAGAAGGGGGATGCAAAGGGCCGTGCAAGGGTGTGAGGAGGGTGTGAGGGGGTGCAAAGAGGCCATGCAAGGGCACAAGGGGGTGCAAAGGGACGTGCAAGGGCACGAGGGAGTGCAAAGGGGCTGTGCAAGGGTGTGAGGAGGGTGCAAAGGGGCCGTGCAAGGGTGTGAGGAGGGTGCAAAGGGCCGTGCAAGGGCACGAGGGGATGCAAAGGGGCGTGCAAGGGTGCAAAGGGTCATGCAAGGGCACAAGAGGGTGCAAAGGGCCGTGCAAGGGTGTGAGGAGGGTGCAAAGGGGCGTGCAAGGGCATAAGGGGGTGCAAAGGGCCGTGCAAGGGCACGAGGGGGTGCAAAGGGCCGTGCAAGGGTGCAAAGGGTCATGCAAGGGCACAAGAGGGTGCAAAGGGCCGTGCAGGGGTGTGAGGAGGGTGCAAAGGGCCGTGCAAGGGCAAGAGGGGGTGCAAGGGGGCGTGCAAGAGTGTGAGGAGGGTGCAAAGGGCCGTGCAAGGGCACGAGGGGGTGCAAAGGGCCGTGCAAGGTGTGAGGGGGGTGCAAAGGGCCGTGCAAGGGTGCAAAGGGGCCGTGCAAGGGCACAAGAGGGTACAAAGGGCTGTGCAAGGCGTGAGGGGGTGCTAAGGACCGTGCAAGGTTGTGAGGAGGGTGCAAAGGGCCGTGCAAGGGCACGAGGGGGTGCAAAAGGCCGTGCAAGGGTGCAAAGGGTTGTGCAAGGGCATAAGGAGGTGCAAAGGGGTGTGCAAGGGCATGAGGGGGTGCAAAGGGCACAAGGGGGTGCAAAGAGCCGTGCAAGGGTGTGAGGGGGTGCAAAGGGGCGTGCAAGGGTGTGAGGGGGTGCAAAGAGGCCGTGCAAGGGCACGAGGGGGTGCAAAGGGACGTGCAAGGGCACAAGAGGGTGCAAAGGCCCGTGCAAGGGCACGAGGGAGTGCAAAGGGGCCGTGCAAGGGTGTGAGGAGGGTGCAAAGGGCCGTGCAAGGGTGTGAGGGGGTGCAAAGGGTCGTGCAAGGGCACAAGGGGGTGCAAAGGGCCGTGCAGGGGTGTGAGGAGGGTGCAAAGGGCCGTGCAAGGGCACGAGGGAGTGCAAAAGGGCCGTGCAAGGGTGTGAGGAGGGTGCAAAGGGGCGTGCAAGGGTGCAAAGGGGCGTGCAAGGGCACGAGGGGGTGCAAAGGGGCTGTGCAAGGGTGTGAGGAGGTGCAAAGGGCTGTGCAAGGGCACGAGGGGGTGCAAAGGGCCGTGCAAGGGTGCGAGGAGGTGCAAAGGGCTGTGCAAGGGCACGAGGGGGTGCAAAGGGCCGTGCAAGGGTCGTGCAAGGGCACAAGAGGGTGCAAAGGGCCGTGCAGGGGTGTGAGGAGGGTGCAAAGGGCTGTGCAAGGGCATAAGGGGGTGCAAAGAGGCCGTGCAAGGTGTGAGGAGGGTGCAAAGGGCCGTGCAAGGCACAAGAGCGTGCAAAGGGGCGTGCAAGGGTGCAAAGGGGCGTGCAAGGGCACGAGGGGGTGCAAAGGGCCGTGCAAGGTGTGAGGGGGTGCAAAGGGGCGTGCAAGGGCGCGAGCGGGTGCAAAGGGCCGTGCAAGGGCAGAAGGGGGGTGCAAAGGGCCGTGCAAGGGTTTGAGGAGGGTGTGAGGGGGTGCAAAGAGGCCGTGCAAGGGCACGAGGGGGTGCAAAGGGCCGTGCAAGGGCACAAGAGGGTGCAAAGGCCCGTGCAAGGGCACGAGGGAGTGCAAAGGGGCCGTGCAAGGGTGTGAGGAGGGTGCAAAGGGCCGTGCAAGGGCACGAGGGGGTGCAAAGGGCCGTGCAAGGGTGTGAGGAGGGTACAAAGGGCCGTGCAAGGGCACGAGGGGGTGCAAAGGGCCGTGCAAGGCACAAGGGGGTGCAAAGAGGCCGTGCAAGGGTGTGAGGAGGTGCAAAGGCCCGTGCAAGGGCACGAGGGAGTGCAAAGGGGCCGTGCAAGGGTGTGAGGAGGGTGCAAAGGGCCGTGCAAGGGCACGAGGGGGTGCAAAGGGGCCGTGCAACGACGCACCCGGGCTCTTGCACACGAGCGTGCGCGGCCGCTTGTGCACGTGGAGGGCTGGGGGGGGGGGGAGCCCCGCCCCGCCGTGACGCGCCGAGAAGCCCCGCCCCCTTGCATTGGCCACGCCCCCTCCACGCGACCGGCCGCTCGGCCACGCCCCCACCTAGCGCCCCCGCCACGTGGCCCCGCCCCGGGCGTGCCAACCACGCCCCTATTGTTTTGGCCCCGCCCACTTCTTTGGCCCCGCCCCCCGGCTAGGCGCTCGATCCCGCCTCCTTCCCCCACTCCCCTCCCACGTGGCCCCGCCTCCGGCTGCGGCCACGCCCCCCTTGGCTCCACCCCAGGCCGTAGCCCCGCCCGCTGCTGAAGCCCCGCCCCCGCAGAGAGCCCGACGTCCAGGACACGCCCCCCACAGCTCCTATATAAAGGGGCGGGGGAACCCAATAGGAGTCCCTGCTCACCCTATAGGCAACCCCTATGCTATAGGGGACCCCCCACCCTATAGGGGACCCCATACACACCCTATTGCCCCCCAAGCCATGAGGGAACCCCCTATATCTCCCCACCAGGGGTTCCCCCCACCCTATAGGGGACCCCCGCACCATAGGACCCCCCTCATTATGTCCCCCATGCCATAAGGGATCCACTTGTGCCCCATAGAGGGCCCACAGGGTCCCCCTGCCCCATAGGACCCACCCTTTACCCCCTATATGGATCTCTCTGCCCCATAGGGGATGCCCACTCTATAGGGGACACCCCCACACAGCCTATTGCTCCCCAAGCCATAAGGGGGGAGCCTCCTATATCCCCACCAGGGGTTTCCCCCACCCTATAGGGGACCCCCCCATTATGTCCCCCATGCCATAAGGGATCCACTTGTGAGAGAGGCCACAGGGTCCCCCTGCCCCATAGGACCCACCCTTTACCCCTATATGGATCTCTCTGCTCCATAGGGGACCCCCCACACAGCCTATTGCCCCCCAAGCCATAAGGGGGGAGCCTCCTATATCCCCACCAGGGGTTCCCCCCACCCTATAGGGGACCCCCTCACCATAGGACCCCCCCATTATGTCCCCCATGCCATAAGGGATCCATTTGTGGCCCCATAGAGAGCCCACAGGGTCCCCCCTGCCCCATAGGACCCACCCTTTACCCCCTATATGGATCTCTCTGCCCCATAGGGGATGCCCACTCTATAGGGGACACCCCCACACAGCCTATTGCTCCCAAGCCATAAGGGGGGAGCCTCCTATATCCCCACCAGGGGTTTCCCCCACCTATAGGGGACCCCCCCATTATGTCCCCCATGCCATAAGGGATCCACTTGTGCCCCATAGAGAGGCCACAGGGTCCCCCTGCCCCATAGGACCCACCCTTTACCCCCTATATGGATCTCTCTGCTCCATAGGGGACCCCCCACACAGCCTATTGCCCCCCAAGCCATAAGGGGGGAGCCTCCTATATCCCCACCAGGGGTTCCCCCCACCCTATAGGGGACCCCCTCACCATAGGACCCCCCCATTATGTCCCCCATGCCATAAGGGATCCATTTGTGCCCCATAGAGAGCCCACAGGGTCCCCCTGCCCCATAGGACCCACCCTTTACCCCCTATATGGATCTCTCTGCCCCATAGAGGATCCCTCCATACCCCATAGGGGACCCTCTAGCCCCGCCCACCCCACGGAGACCCCGCCCCCTAGCTCCGCCCTTTGGCGCCCCCTGGCGGCGCTCGGCGGCGGCGCCGGCACCTGCCGGGACCTGGCGGCGGCGCTCGGGCGGGTTCGGCTCCGGTTCGGAGCCGCTCGGGAAGCTTCGGCTCTTCTCGGGGCCGCTCGGCTCCGGTTCGGCTCAGCTCTCCGTTCCGCTAGTCCCGGTTCGCCGCGCCGCCGCTCGGGAGGGTTCGGCTCGGCTCGTGCCCCTCTCGGCCCGGTTCGGTACCACTCGGCTCCGCTCGGGTAAGATTCGGCCCGGTTCGGCAGCGCTCGGGAAGCTTCGTGCCCCTTTCGGCCCGTTCCGTGCCACTCGGCTCCGCTCGGGAAGGTTCGTCCCGGTTCGGCGCCGCTCGGGAAGGTTCGTCCCGGTTCGTCCCCTCTCGGGAAGGTTCGTCCCGGTTCGGTCCGTCTCGGGAAGGTTCGGCCCGGTTCGGTCCGTCTCGGGAAGGTTCGGCCCGGTTCGGCAGCACCCGGGAAGGTTCGGCCCGGTTCGGCGGCGCTCGGCCCGGTTCGGCCCGGCTCGGCGCGGCAGGTGAGCGCGGCCCCGGCGGGGGAACCGGGGGGCACTTGGGGGGCAGGTGGAGGGGGGGGCAGGTCCTTGGGGGGCAGTTTGGGAGAGTGACAAGGGGGGGGACACGGGGGGGCAGTTTTGAGGGGGCAGTTTTGGGGGGGTCTGTTTGAGAGGGGCAGGTTTGGGGGGGCAGTTTTGAGGGGGCAATTTTGGGGGGTCTGTTTGAGAGGGGCAGGTTTGGGGGGGCAGTTTTGGGGGGTCTCTTTGAGGGGTGCAGGTTGGGGGGGTGCGGGTTGGGGGCTGCATCATCCCTGGTGCTGTTCTTCTTTTTGGGGGGAATTTGGGGCATTTTGGGGGCCCTGGAAGCAGGTCCGGGTGATTGGGGGCAGTTCGAGGGGTCCTGGGGGCAGATTTGGGGGGCCTGGGGCCATCCGAGGGGGCCTGGGGGCAGTTTGGGGGGTCCTGGGGGCAGTTTGGGGGGTCCTGGAGGCAATTTGAGGGTCCCGGGGCCAGCTGGGGGGGGGGTGGGGGCAGATTTGGGGGTGTTAAGGGTAGGTCGGGGTCCCAGGGGCAGATTTGGGGCAATTTGAGGCCACTTGGGGTCCCCAGGAGCAGCTTGGGGCAGGGGGGTGGATCTTGGGGGTCCTGGAGACAATTTGGGGGTGAAAGGGGCGGTTTTGGGGGGCAGTTTTGGGGTCTGGGGGGCAGTTTTGGGGGGGATGGGATGGAGGGGGGACCCAGGCGTCCGGGGTTCCCCCCCCCTCCCAGGGCCGGCGCCCCCCCCCCCCCCCCCCGCTGCCGCATGGACCCCCCCCGTGTGGCCCCCGCGCCGCCCCCCCCCGGGCACCGCTGAGCCCCGGCAGCCGCCACGGAGCCGGTAGGTGGGTGTGCAAAGGGGGGGGGGGGGCTTGCACGGGGACCTTGCACGGGGGGACCTTGCACGGGGACCTTGCATGGAGGCTGTGCACGGGAAGCTCATATAGGGGACCTTGCACGGGGACATCGCACAAGGACCTCACATGGGGACCTTGCACGGGGACCTTGCACGGGGGGACCTTGCACAAGGACCTTGCACGAGGACCTCACATAGCGACTTTGCACGGGGGGACCTTGCACGGGGACCTTGCATGGAGGCTGTGCATGGGAAGCTCATAGAGGGTCCTTGCACAGGGGGACCTTGCACGGGGACCTTGCACGGGGACCTTGCACAGGGGCCGTGCACGGGGGCCATGCACGGGGACCTCATATAGGGTCCTTGCATGGGGGGACCTTGCACGGGGACATCGCACAAGGACCTCGCATAGGGTCCTTGCACGGGGACCTTGCATAGGGACTTTGCACGGGGACCTCACATAGCGGCCTTGCACGGGGGGGCCTTGCACGGGGACTTTGCACGAGGACCTTGCATGGGGACATCGCACGAGGACCTCGCATAGGGTCCTTGCACGGGGACCTTACATAGGGACCTTGCACGGGAGGGCCTTGCACGAGGACCTTGCACGAGGACCTCACATAGCGACTTTGTACGGGGGGACCTTGCACAGGGACTTTGCACGGGGGCATCGCATAGGGACCTTGCACAGGGACATCGCACGAGGACCTCACATAGGGACCTTGCACGAGGACCTTGCACGGGGACCTCACATAGGGTCCTTGCATGGGGGCCTTACGTAGGGGCCTTGCACAAGGACCTTGCACGAGGACCTCACATAGGGGCCTTGCACGGGGACCTTACACGGGGATCTTGCACGGGGGCGTTACATAGGGACCTCACATAGGGTCCTTGCATGGGGGACGTCACACAGGGGACTTGCACGGGGGCTGTGCATGGGGGTCCTTGCACGGGGCCTCACATAGGGACCTTGCACGGGGACCTCACATAGGGTCCTTGCACGAGGACCTTGCACGGGGACCTCACATAGGGTCCTTGCACAAGGACCTTACCTAGGGACATCGCACGGGGGCCTTGCACGAGGACCTTACATAGGGACACCGCACGGGGACCTTGCACGAGGACCTTGCATGGGGGCCTTGCACGGGAGCCTTACATAGGGACATCGCACGGGGTCTTTCCGTGAGGACCTTGCACGGGAACCTTGCACAAGGACCTCACATAGGGTCCTTGCACGAGGACCTTGCACGGGCACTTTGCACGGGGTCCTTGCACGAGGACCTCACACAGGGTCCTCACATAGGGGCCTTGCATGGGGACCTTGCACAAGGACCTCACATAGTGACCTTGCACGGGGACCTTGCACAGGGACTTTGCACCAGGACCTTGCACAAGGACCTCATATAGGGACCTTGCACGGGGGCCTTGCACAGGGACCTCGCACAGGGGCCTTGCACAAGTGCATGGGGCCTGGCACGAGGGTGTGTGACATTGCACGAGCGTGTGGCATTGCACAAGGACCTTGCACGACGGCGGGGTTGCACGAGGGGTTCCCATGAGCGTGCAGGGCCTTGCACAAGGATGCAGGGCCGTTGCACTAGGATCTTGCACGGGGGTGCCTGGCTTTGCACAAGGGGCTCCCGCAAGGGTGCATGGCCTTGCACAAGTGTGCACGGGGGGATTGCACCAGTGTTGTGGCAGCAGTTGTGCAAGGTGGTGGCGAGTGTGTGCAAACCGGGGTACAGTCGTGCGCGCGGTTGTGATTAGAACCGGGGCACCATCGTGCACACCGTGCCATGCACGCCTGTACTTGTGCCCCGTGCACACCATGACCACAACCCCGTGCACGCCTGTCCTTACACACAATCACAACCCCCTGCACACCTGTACTTGCAGCCCATGCATGCCCATCCTTGCACCCCGTGCATACAGCCCCTTGCACGCCTGTCCTTGCATCCCGTGCATGCCTGTCCTTGCACCCCGTGCACACCATGAACACAACCCCGTGCACGCCCATCCTTGCACCCTGTGCACGCCTGTACTTGCACCCCATGCACCCCATGAACACAGCCCCGTGCACGCCCGTCCCTGCACCCCATGCACACATCCCCTTGCATGCCCGTCCTTGCACTCCGTCCTTGTGCCCCTTGCACCCCATGCATGCATCCCCTTGCACACATCCCCTTGCACGCCCGTCCCTGCATCCCGTGCACGCCCATCCTTGCACCCCATGCACACAACCCCATGCACGCCCGTCCTTGCACCCCATGCACACATCCCCTTGCACGCCCATCCCTGCGCCCCGTGCACACCCATCCTTGCACCCCATGCACCCCATGCACACCACCCCCTTGCACCCCATGCACACCACCCCTGCACACCTGTCCTTGCACGCCCATCCCCCGTGCACGCCCGTCCTTGCACCCCATGCACCCCATGCACCCATCCCCTTGCACACCTCTCCTTGCATGCCCGTCCCTGCGCCCCGTGCACGCCCGTCCTTGCGCCCTGTGCACCCCATGCACACAACCCCGTGCACACCTGTCCTTGCACACCCGTCCTTGCACCCCATGCACACAACCCCGTGCACACCCGTCCTTGCACCCCATGCACACAATCCCGAGCACACAGCCCCATGCACGCCTGTCCTTGCACCCCATGCACACATCCCCTTGCACGCCCATCCCTGCGCCCCGTGCACACCCATCCTTGCACCCCATGCACACCACCCCCTTGCACCCCATGCACACCTGTCCTTGCACACCTGTCCTTGCACGCCCATCCCCGCGCACGCCCGTCCTTGCACCCCATGCACACATCCCCTTGCACACCTCTCCTTGCATGCCCGTCCCTGTGCACGCCCGTCCCTGCGCCCCGTGCACCCCATGCACACAACCCCGTGCACACCTGTCCTTGCACACCCGTCCTTGCACCCCATGCACACAACCCCGTGCACACCCGTCCGTGCACCCCTTGCACACATCCGCTTGCACGCCCGCCCTTGCACCCCATGCACACAACCCCATGCACGCCCATCCTTGCACCCCATGCACACATCCCCTTGCACGCCTGTCCTTGCACGCCCGTCCTTGCACCCCATGCACACAACCCCGTGCACACCCGTCCTTGCACCCCGTGCACCCCTTGCACACATCCCCTTGCACCCCATGCACACAACCCCATGCACGCCCATCCTTGCACCCCATGCACACATCCCCTTGCACGCCTGTCCTTGCACCCCATGCACACAACCCTGTGCACACCTGTCCTTGCACACCCGTCCCTGCGCCCCATGCATGCCCATCCTTGCACACCTGTCCTTGCACGCCCGTCCCCGTGCACGCCCATCCTTGCACCCCATGCACATAACCCCGTGCACGCCCGTCCTTGCACGCCCGTCCTTGCACACCTGTCCTTGCACGCCCATCCTTGCGCCCTGTGCACACCATGGACACAACCCCGTGCACACCTGTCCTTGCACGCCCGTCCTTGCACCCCATGAACACAACCCCTTGCACGCCCATCCTTGCACACCTGTCCTTGCACGCCCGTGCTTGCACCCTGTGCACACCATGGACACAACCCCGTGCACACCTGTCCTTGCACGCCCGTCCCTGCGCCCCATGCACCCAACCCCTTGCACGCCCGCCCTTGCACGCCCGTCCTTGCACCCTGTGCACACCATGGACACAACCCCGTGCACACCTGTCCTTGCACGCCCGTCCCTGCGCCCCATGCACCCAACCCCTTGCACGCCCGCCCTTGCACACCTGTCCTTGCACGCCCATCCTTGCGCCCTGTGCACACCATGGACACAACCCCATGCACACCTGTCCTTGCACGCCCGTCCCTGCGCCCCATGCACCCCATGCACACAACCCCTTGCACGCCCGCCCTTGCACACCTGTCCTTGCACGCCCATCCTTGCGCCCTGTGCACACCATGGACACAACCCCGTGCACACCTGTCCTTGCACGCCCGTCCCTGCGCCCCATGAACCCCATGCACACAACCCCTTGCACGCCCGTCCTTGCACACCTGTCCGTGCACGCCCATCCTTGCACCCTGTGCACACCATGGACACAACCCCGTGCACACCTGTCCTTGCACGCCCCTCCATGCACCCCATGCACACAACCCCTTGCACGCCCGCCCTTGCACACCTGTCCTTGCACGCCCGTCCCTGCGCCCCATGAACCCCATGCACACAACCCCGTGCACACCTGTCCTTGCACGCCCATCCTTGCACCCCATGCACACAACCCCGTGCACGCCCACCCTTGCACACCTGTCCTTGCATGCCCGTCCTTGCACCCTGTGCACACCATGGACACAACCCCGTGCACACCTGTCCTTGCACGCCCATCCTTGCACCCCATGCACACAACCCCGTGCACGCCCGCCCTTGCACGCCCGTCCTTGCACCCTGTGCACACCATGGACACAACCCCGTGCACACCTGTCCTTGCACGCCCGTCCCTGCGCCCCATGAACCCCATGCACACATCCCCTTGCACGCCCGTCCTTGCACGCCCATCCTTGCGCCCTGTGCACACCATGGACACAACCCCGTGCACACCTGTCCTTGCACGCCCATCCTTGCACCCCATGCACACAACCCCGTGCACGCCCGCCCTTGCACGCCCGTCCTTGCGCCCTGTGCACACCATGGACACAACCCCGTGCACACCTGTCCTTGCACGCCCGTCCCTGCGCCCCATGCACCCCATGCACACAACCCCTTGCACGCCCGCCCTTGCACACCTGTCCTTGCATGCCCGTCCTTGCACCCTGTGCACACCATGGACACAATCCCGTGCACACCTGTCCTTGCACGCCCGTCCATGCACACAACCCCTTGCATGCCCACCCTTGCACACCTGTCCTTGCACGCCCATCCTTGCGCCCTGTGCACACCATGGACACAACCCCGTGCACACCTGTCCTTGCACGCCCGTCCCTGCGCCCCATGCACCCCATGCACACAACCCCGTGCACACCTGTCCTTGCACGCCCGTCCATGCACACAACCCCTTGCACGCCCACCCTTGCACACCTGTCCTTGCACGCCCATCCTTGCGCCCTGTGCACACCATGGACACAACCCCGTGCACACCTGTCCTTGCACGCCCATCCCTGCGCCCCATGCACCCCATGCACACAACCCCTTGCACGCCCGCCCTTGCACACCTGTCCTTGCACGCCCGTCCTTGCGCCCTGTGCACACCATGGACACAACCCCGTGCACACCTGTCCTTGCATGCCCATCCTTGCACCCCATGCACACAACCCCTTGCACGCCCGTCCTTGCACACCTGTCCTTGCACGCCCGTGCTTGCACCCTATGCACACCATGGACACAACCCCGTGCACACCTGTCCTTGCACGCCCGTCCCTGCGCCCCATGCACCCCATGCACACAACCCCGTGCACACCTGTCCTTGCACGCCTGTCCTTGCACCCCATGCACACAACCCCTTGCATGCCCGCCCTTGCACACCTGTCCTTGCACGCCCATCCTTGCGCCCTGTGCACACCATGGACACAATCCCGTGCACACCTGTCCTTGCACCCCATGCACACAACCCCGTGCACACCCGTCCTTGCACCCCGTGCACCCCTTGCACACATCCCCTTGCACCCCATGCACACAACCCCATGCACACCCATCCTTGCACCCCATGCACACATCCCCTTGCACGCCTGTCCTTGCACCCCATGCACACAACCCTGTGCACACCTGTCCTTGCACACCCATCCCTGCGCCCCATGCGTGCCCATCCTTGCACACCTGTCCTTGCATGCCTCTCCTTGCACGCCTGTCCTTGCACCCTGTGCACACCACCCCCTTGCACACATCCCCTTGCACACCCGTCCTTGCACACCTGTCCTTGCACGCCCATCCTTGCACCCTGTGCACACCATGGACACAACCCCGTGCACACCTGTCCTTGCACGCCCGTCCCTGCGCCCCATGAACCCCATGCACACAACCCCTTGCACGCCCGCCCTTGCACACCTGTCCTTGCACGCCCGTCCTTGCACCCTGTGCACACCATGGACACAATCCCGTGCACACCTGTCCTTGCACCCCATGCACACAACCCCTTGCACGCCCGTCCTTGCACACCTGTCCTTGCACGCCCATCCTTGCACCCTGTGCACACCATGGACACAACCCCATGCACACCTGTCCTTGCACGCCCGTCCCTGCGCCCCATGAACCCCATGCACACATCCCCTTGCACGCCCGCCCTTGCACACCTGTCCTTGCACGCCCGTCCTTGCACCCTGTGCACACCATGGACACAACCCCATGCACACCTGTCCTTGCACGCCCGTCCCTGCGCCCCATGCACCCCATGCACACAACCCCTTGCACGCCCGCCCTTGCACGCCCGTCCCCGCGCTCCCGGTGCCGCCCGCTGACGTCCCCGGTGCCGCAGGCGGCCGCGGCGCCATGTCGGGGGACTACGAGGAGGACGTGTGTCGCAGCGCCCTGACGCTGGTGCAGGAGCTCTGCTTCTCCCCGCGCGCCCTGGAGCAGCACGAGAAGTGTCTCGAGTTCACCGACCTGCTCCGCAACCGCGGCCACCCCCGGCCCTCCGACGCCGGTGAGGAGCTTCCCGCGGGGACGTTCCATAGGGACATTCCCATAGGGACATTCCCATGGGGACATTCCCATGAGGACCTTCCTGCAGGGACCTTTTCCATGGGGAGCTTCCCATGGGGACATTCCGTGGGGACCTTCCCGCAGGGACATTCCCATGGGGAGCTTTCCATGGGGACGTTCCCATGGGGACCTTCCCATGGAGATATTCCCATGGGGACCTTCCCATGGGGACATTCCCACGGGGACATTTCCATAGAGACCTTTCTACGGGGACCTTTCCATGCGGACCTTTCCCGTGGGGACCTTCCTGCAGGGACGTTCCGTGGAGACATTCCCATGGGGACCTTCCCATGGGGACCTTTCCATGAGAACATTGCCATGGGGGACATTTCCATAGAGACCTTTCTACAGGGGCCTTTCCATGGGGACATTCCCCTGGGGACTTTCCCGCGGGGACGTTCCACGGGGACCTTCCCATGGAGAGCTTTCCATGGGGACCTTCCCATGGGGGCATTTCCACAGGGACCTTGCCATGGGGACCGTTCCAGAGGGGCCTTTCCATGGGGACATTCCCATGGGGACCCTCCCACGGGGACATTCCCATGGAAACCTTTCCATGGGGACATTCCCAGAGGGACATTCCCAAGGGGACCTTCCCATGGGGAGCTTTCCATGGGGACATTCCCCTGGGGACCTTCCCGCGGGGACGTTCCACGGGGACTTTCCCATGGGGAGCTTTCCATGGGGACCTTTCTACAGGGACCTTGCCATGGGGACCGTTCCAGAGGGGCCTTTCCATGGGGACATTCCCATGAGGACCCTCCCACGGGGACCTTTCCATGGGGACCCTCCCACGGGGACATTCCCATGGAGACCTTTCCATGGGGACATTCCCAGAGGGACATTCCCAAGGGGACCTTCCCATGGGGACATTCCGTGGGGACCTTCCCATGGGGACATTCCCACGGGGACATTTCCATAGAGACCTTTCCATGGGGACCTTCCCGTGGGGACCTTCCATGAGGACATTCCCATGGGGACCTTCCCCTGGACACCTTTCCATGGGGACATTCCATGGGGAACTTCTCATAGAGACCTTCCCATGGGGACCTTCCCACACAGACCTTTCCATGGGGACCTTCCGTGGGGACCTTCCCATGGATATATTCCCATGGGAACCTTTCCATGAGGACATTCCCATGAGGACCTTCCCATGGGGACCTTTCTATAGGGACCGTTCCACAGGGACCTTCCCACGGGGACATTCCCCTAAGGACCTTCCCGCGGGGACCTTCCCATGGGGACCTTCCCATGGGGACATTCTCATGGGGACCTTTCCATGGGGACCTTCCCGCGAGGACATTCCGTGGGGACCTCCTTCCCATGGAGATATTCCCACGGGGACCTTTCCACGGGGACCTTCCCATGGGGACCTTCCCGCTTGGCCCTTCTCATGGGGACATTCCCTTGGGGACATTCCTGGAGGAGGGATGTTTCCTAAATGGCTCCAAGGGGTTCCTGGGATGCCGGGTGCTCATCGGTCCCAGTTTGGGGCTGTTTGGGTGGTTGTAGTGACACTTTGGAGGACCTCAATGGGGGGATGTGGCCATGTCTCCTTTGGAGACCCCCAAGTGGTTCGGGGCACCCACATCCCCTATCTAGGGTGACTAAGGGCACCCATATCCCTATGTAGGTGCCATGGGTTGACCATAGACCCCGTTTGGAGACCCCCAAGTGGCTTGGGGCACCCATATCCCTATGTAGGTGCCATGGGTTGACCATAGACCCCGTTTGGAGACCCCCAAGTGATTTTGGGGCACCCATATCCCTATGTAGGTGCCATGGGTTGACCATAACCCTCTTTGGAGACCCCCAAGTGATTTTGGGGCACCCATATCCCTATGTAGGTGCCATGGGTTGACCATAACCTCCCTTTGGAGACCCCCAAGTGGCTTGGGACACCCATATCCCTATGTAGGTGCCATGGGTTGACCATAACACCCTTTGGAGACCCCCAAGTGGTTCGGGGCACCCGTGTCCCTAAGTAGGTGCCATGGGTTGACCATAGACCCCCTTTGGAGACCCCCAAGTGATTTTGGGGCACCCATAATCCTATGTAGGTGCCATGGGTTGACCATAACCCCCTTTGGAGACCCCCAAGTGGCTTGGGGCACCCATATCTCTATGTAGGTGCCATGGGTTGACCATAGACCCCCCTTTGGAGACCCCCAAGTGGTTTGGGGCACCCATATCCCTATGTAGGTGCCATGGGTTGACCATAACCCCCCTTAGGTGCCATGGGTTGACCATAACCCCCCTTTGGAGAACCCCAAGTGGCTTGGGGCACCCATATCCCTATGTAGGTGCCATGGGTTGACCATAGACCCCCCTTTGGAGACCCCCAAGTGGCTTGGGGCACCCATATCCCTATGTAGGTGCCATGGGTTGACCATAACCCCCTTTGGAGACCCCCAAGTGGCTTGGGGCACCCATATCTCTATGTAGGTGCCATGGGTTGACCATAGACCCCCCTTTGGAGACCCTCAAGTGGCTTGGGGCACCCATATCCCTATGTAGGTGCCATGGTTTGACCATAAACCCCCTTTGGAGAACCCCAAGTGGCTTGGGGCACCCATATCCCTATGTAGGTGCCATGGGTTGACCATAACCCCCTTTGGAGACCCCCAAGTGATTTTGGGGCACCCATATCCCTATGTAGGTGCCATGGGTTGACCATAGACCCCGTTTGGAGACCCCCAAGTGATTTTGGGGCACCCATATCCCTATGTAGGTGCCATGGGTTGACCATAACCCCCTTTGGAGACCCCCAAGTGATTTTGGGGCACCCATATCCCTATGTAGGTGCCATGGGTTGACCATAAACCCCCTTTGGAGAACCCCAAGTGGCTTGGGGCACCCATATCTCTATGTAGGTGCCATGGGTTGACCATGACCCCCTTTGGAGACCCCCAAGTGGCTTGGGGCACCCATATCTCTATGTAGGTGCCATGGGTTGACCATGACCCCCTTTGGAGACCCCCAAGTGGCTTGGGGCACCCATATCCCTATGTAGGTGCCATGGGTTCCCCATAACCCCTCGTGTCCCCGCAGACATCTCCGTGAGCCTCCTCTCGGTGATCGTCACCTTCTGCGGCATCGTCCTCCTGGGCGTCTCGCTCTTCGTCTCCTGGAAGCTCTGCTGGGTGCCCTGGCGCGACAAGGGGGTCCCGGGGGCCGCCCCCCGCAAGGAGCCGCCCCACGGCGCCGCGGGGCCCTTCGGGGAGCTGCTGCCCGAGGCGGGCGCCGCGTCGCCCGAACGGGCCTACCTGGACATGGGCGCCCGGCCGGAGGCCCCGTTGAGGCCCAGCCTCACGTCGCCGGAGCTGCCGCTGGAGAAGGAGGCCGGAGCCGGGGGGCTGCCCAGCGCCCTCTCGCAACAGCCCGTGGCCGTCCCCGCGGCCGGAGGTCCCGGGCCCAGGTGGGCGATGGGGGACGGGGAGAGGGGACGTGGGGATGGGGTGGAGATGGGATGTTGGGTTGGGTTGGGATGGAGATGGAGATGGGATGTTGGGATGGGATGGGGTGGTGATGGGATGTTGGGATGCGATGGGATGAAGATGTGATGTTGGGATGGGATGGAGATGGAGATGGGACGATGGGATGGGTTGGGGACGGAGATGGGATGTTGGAATGGCATGGGTTGGGTTGGGGATGGAGATGGGATGCTGGGATGGGATGGAGATGGAGATGGGACGTTGGGATGGGATGGACATGGGACGTTGGGATGTGATGGAGATGGAATGTTGGGATGGGATGGAGATGGGTTGTTGGGTTGGGATGGGATGGAGATGGGATGTTGGGATGGGATGGGGATGGAGATGAGATGTTGGGATGGGATGGAGATGGAGATGGGACGATAGGATGGGTTGGGGATGGAGATGGGATGTTGGGTTGGGATGGGATGGAGATGGGACGTTGGGACTGGATGGGGTGGGGATGGGACGTTGGGATGGGTTGGGGATGGGATGTTGGGATGGGATGGAGATGGGATGTTGGGATGGGATGGGGTGGAGGTGGGATGTTGGGATGTGATGAAGATGGGTTGTTGGGTTGGGTTGGGATGGAGATGGAGATGGGACGTTGGGATGGGATGGGATGGAGATGGGATGTTGGGATGCGATGGAGATGGGTTGTTGGGTTAGGATGGGATGGAGATGGGACGTTGGGATGGGGTGGGGATGGAGATGGGATGTTGAGATGAGATGGAGATGGGACAATGGGATGAGTTGGGGATGGAGATGGGATGTTGGGATGGCATGGGTTGGGTTGGGGATGGAGATGGGATGTTGGGATGGGTTGGGGATGGGGTGATGGGATGGAGTGGGGATGGAGGTGGAAATGGGACGTTGGGATGGGATGGAGGTGGAGATGGGACGTTGGGATGCGATGGGATGGAGATGGGACGTTGGGATGGGATGGAGATGGGTTATTGGGTTGGGACGGGATGGAGATGGGACGTTGGGATGGGTTGGGGATGGGGTGATGGGATGGAGTGGGGATGGAGATGGAGATGGGACGTTGGGATGGGATGGGGTGGAGATGGGATGTTGGGATGAGATGGAGATGGGATGTTGGGATGGGATGGGATGGAGATGGGACGTTGGAAGGGGATGGGATGGGTTGAAGATGGAGATGGGGATGGGATGGGTAGGGATTGGAGATGGGGATGGGATGGGAGCAGGGATGAGTTTGGATGGCGCCAGGCTCAGGAGACCCTCAGTGACACCAGGAGACCCTCAGCGACACCAGGACGGGTCCCACGGGTGCCACCACCCTGGAGGTGCCCTCAGGGTGCCACCACGCCGGTGTCCCCAACCCCATTGCCCTCCCGCAGGTTCAACCCGCGTCCCGCCGCCCCGCAACCGCCCAGCCCGGACGCCGGGGCCCACGGCGGCCCCGTGGTGGCCACAACCACCAACGAGGACAAATCGGAGCAGGTCACCAGCATCGGGCAGATCAAACCCGAGCTCTACCAACCCGGCGAATCGGAGGCGCGCGCCGGGGCGCCGTGCGGCCGCCTGAGCGTCGCCGTGCGCTACGCGTACGGCTCGGAGCAGCTCGTCGTGCGCATCCTGCGCGCCCTCGACCTGCCCGCCAAGGACGCCAACGGCTTCTCCGACCCCTACGTCAAGATGTACCTGCTGCCCGACCGCAAGAAGAAGTTCCAGACCAAGGTGCACCGCAAGACGCTCAACCCGGTCTTCGACGAGACCTTCAGCTTCGGCGTCCCCTTCGCCGAGCTGCCCGCGCGGCGCCTCCACTTCAGCGTCTACGACTTCGACCGCTTCTCCCGGCACGACCTCATCGGCCAAGTGGTGCTGGACAATCTCCTGGAGGCGGCCGAGCGCGACGCCGAGACGCCCATCTGGAGGGACATCCTGGAGGCCACCGCGGTGAGCCCATTCCGGCCTCCATCCCATCGCCGGCTCCATCCCGGCTCCGCTTGCAGCTCCGGTTGCAATTCGGCGCGCGGCTCCGGTTGCAATTCGGATGTCGGCTCCATCATCAGCTCCATTTTTGACTCCAGTTGCAATTCGGATGTCGGCTCCATCATCAGCTCCATTTTTAGCTCCGGTTGCAATTCGGTTTCGACTCCCATCATCAGCTCCATTTTTGACTCCAGTTCCAGTTCTGGTTTCAGCTCCATTAAGGCTCCATTTTTTGCTCCATTTTTTGCTCCTCTTGCAGCTCGGGTTGCAATTTGGCTCGTGGCTCCGGTTGCAATTCGGATGTCGGCTCCATCATCAGCTCCATTTGCGGCTGCGGTTGCAATTCGGATGTCGGCTCCATCATCAGCTCCATTTTTAGCTCCGGTTCCAATTCGGTTTCGACTCCATCATCAGCTCAGTTTTTGACTCCAGTTGCAGCTCCAGTTGCAGTTCTGGTTTCAGCTCCGTTTTGGGTCCATTTTTTGCTCCTCTTGCAGCTCCGGTTGCAATTCGGATGTCGGCTCCATCACCAGCTCCATTTTTAGCTCTGGTTCCAATTCGGTTTTGACTCCATCATCAGCTCAATTTTTGACTCCAATTGCAGCTCCATTTGCAATTCTGGTTTTGGCTCCATCACCAGCTCCATTTTGACTCCATTTCGGCTCTGGTTGCATCTCCAGTTGTATCTCCAGTTGCAGTTCTGGTTTCTGCTCCGTTTTGGCTCCATTTTTTGCTCCATTTTTTGCTCCTCTTGCAGCTCCAGTTGCAATTCGGCGCGCGGCTCCGGTTGCAATTCGGATGTCGGCTCCATCATCAGCTCCATTTTTGACTCCAGTTGCAGCTCCCATTGCAGTTCTGGTTTCAGCTCCGTTTTGGCTCCATTTTTTTGCTCCATTTTTTGCTCTATTTGCAGCTCCGGTTGCAATTCGGATGTCGGCTCCATCATCAGCTCCATTTTTAGCTCCGGTTGCAATTCGGTTTCGACTCCATCATCAGCTCCATTTTTGACTCCAGTTCCAGTTCTGGTTTCAGCTCCGTTTTGGCTCCATTTTTTGCTCCATTTTTTGCTCCTCTTGCAGCTCCAGTTGCAATTCGGCGCGCGGCTCCGGTTGCAATTCGGATGTCGGCTCCATCATCAGCTCCATTTTTAGCTCCGGTTGCAATTCAGTTTCAACTCCATCATCAGCTCAATTTTTGACTCCAGTTGCAGCTGCAGTTGCAGTTCTGGTTTCTGCTCCGTTTTGGCTCCATTTTTTGCTCCATTTGCGGCTCCGGTTGCAATTCGGATGTCAACTCCATCATCAGCTGCATTTTTAGCTCCGGTTGCAATTTGGATGGTGGCTCCATCATCAGCTCCATTTTTAGCTCTGGTTGCAATTCTGTTTCGACTCCATCATCAGCTCCATTTTTGACTCCGGTTGCTGCTCCAGGTGCAATTCTGGTTTTGGCTCCATTGCCAACCCCATTTTGACTCCATTTCGGCTCTGGTTGCAGCTCCAGTTGTGGTTCCAGTTGCAGTTCTGATTTCAGCTCCGTTTTGGCTCCATTTTTTGCTCCGCTTGCAGCTCCGGTTGCAATTCGGTGCGCGGCTCCGGTTGCAATTCGGATGTCGGCTCCATCATCAGCTCCATTTTTAGCTCTGGTTCCAATTCGGTTTCGACTCCATCATCAGCTCAATTTTTGACTCCGGTTCCAGTTCTGGTTTCAGCTCCATTTTGGCTCCATTTTTTTGCACCGCTTGCAGCTCCGGTTGCAATTCGGATGTCGGGTCCATCATCAGCTCCATTTTTAGCTCTGGTTCCAATTCGGTTTCAACTCCATCATCAGCTCCATTTTTGACTCCGGTTGCTGCTCCAGGTGCAATTCTGGTTTTGGCTCCAGCCCCATTTTTTGTTTCGTTTTGGCTCCACTTGCATCAGGTTGCAATTCTGGTTGCTGCTCCAGGTGCAATTCTGGTTTTGGCTCCATTGTCAACCCCATTTTG
>NW_028289541.1:0-37093 GCF_059628265.1 Tinamus guttatus | reverse complement strand
GCCGTCGCCAGAATTTTGGACCCTAGAGGTGGTCTCTGTCGGTCCCGAGACATTGCCTCTGGATTTGGTGCCCAGGGTGAATTGGAGGTCCTGAGCACAGACCCGGGGTGAAGGCGCCCGGCGCCACGTCAAAAATTCCCCAAGAGCGGCGGCTTGCGATTTCGCACCACACATGGGGTCGGTGATCGGGACCACCAGCACCGGCATTTCTCTGACAGCTTGGCCTCTGGGATCCAGACCTGGCCTTTTGGGGCACTTGCACTTAGCAGAGTGTCCAGCTTCCCGAGAGCCGTCGCCAGAATTTTGGACCCTAGAGGTGGTCTCTGTCGGTCCCGAGACATTGCCTCTGGATTTGGTGCCCAGGGTGAATTGGAGGTCCTGAGCGCAGGTCTGGGGCGAAGGCGCCCGGCGCCACGTCAAGAATTCCCCAAGAGCGGCCGCTTGCGATTTCGCACCACACATGGGGTCGGTGATCGGGACCACCAGCACCGGCATTTCTCTGACAGCTTGGCCTCTGGGATCCAGACCTGGCCTTTTGGGGCACTTGCACCTAGCAGAGTGTCCAGCTTCCCGAGAGCCGTCGCCAGAATTTTGGACCCTAGAGGTGGTCTCTGTCGGTCCCGAGACATTGCCTCTGGATTTGGTGCCCAGGGTGAATTGGAGGTCCTGAGCGCAGGTCTGGGGCGAAGGCGCCCGGCGCCACGTCAATAATTCCCCAAGAGCTGCCGCTTGCGATTTCGCACCACACATGGGGTCGGTGATCGGGACCACCAGCACCGGCATTTCACTGACAGCTTGGCCTCTGGGATCCAGACCTGGCCTTTTGGGGCACTTGCACCTAGCAGAGTGTCCAGCTTCCCGAGAGCCGTCGCCAGAATTTTGGACCCTAGAGGTGGTCTCTGTCGGTCCCGAGACATTGCCTCTGGATTTGGTGCCCAGGGTGAATTGGAGGTCCTGAGCACAGACCCGGGGCGAAGGCGCCCGGCGACACGTCAAGAATTCCCCAAGAGCTGCCGCTTGCGATTTCGCACCACACATGGGGTCGGTGATCCGGACCACCAGCACCGGCATTTCTCTGACAGCTTGGCCTCTGGGATCCAGACCTGGCCTTTTGGGGCACTTGCACCTAGCAGAGTGTCCAGCTTCCCGAGAGCCGTCGCCAGAATTTTGGACCCTAGAGGTGGTCTCTGTCGGTCCCGAGACATTGCCTCTGGATTTGGTGCCCAGGGTGAATTGGAGGTCCTGAGCACAGACCCGGGGCGAAGGCGCCCGGCGACACGTCAAGAATTCCCCAAGAGCTGCCGCTTGCGATTTCGCACCACACATGGGGTCGGTGATCCGGACCACCAGCACCGGCATTTCTCTGACAGCTTGGCCTCTGGGATCCAGACCTGGCCTTTTGGGGCACTTGCACTTAGCAGAGTGTCCAGCTTCCCGAGAGCCGTCGCCAGAATTTTGGACCCTAGAGGTGGTCTCTGTCGGTCCCGAGACATTGCCTCTGGATTTGGTGCCCAGGGTGAATTGGAGGTCCTGAGCACAGACCCGGGGCGAAGGCGCCCGGCGCCACGTCAAAAATTCCCCAAGAGCGGCCGCTTGCGATTTCGCACCACACATGGGGTCGGTGATCGGGACCACCAGCACCGGCATTTCTCTGACAGCTTGGCCTCTGAGGTCCAGACCTGGCCTTTTGGGGCACTTGCACCTAGCAGAGTGTCCAGCTTCCCGAGAGCCGTCGCCAGAATTTTGGACCCTAGAGGTGGTCTCTGTCGGTCCCGAGACATTGCCTCTGGATTTGGTGCCCAGGGTGAATTGGAGGTCCTGAGCGCAGGTCTGGGGCGAAGGCGCCCGGCGCCACGTCAATAATTCCCCAAGAGCTGCCGCTTGCGATTTCGCACCACACATGGGGTCGGTGATCGGGACCACCAGCACCGGCATTTCACTGACAGCTTGGCCTCTGGGATCCAGACCTGGCCTTTTGGGGCACTTGCACCTAGCAGAGTGTCCAGCTTCCCGAGAGCCGTCGCCAGAATTTTGGACCCTAGAGGTGGTCTCTGTCGGTCCCGAGACATTGCCTCTGGATTTGGTGCCCAGGGTGAATTGGAGGTCCTGAGCACAGACCCGGGGCGAAGGCGCCCGGCGCCACGTCAAAAATTCCCCAAGAGCGGCCGCTTGCGATTTCGCACCACACATGGGGTCGGTGATCGGGACCACCAGCACCGGCATTTCTCTGACAGCTTGGCCTCTGAGGTCCAGACCTGGCCTTTTGGGGCACTTGCACCTAGCAGAGTGTCCAGCTTCCCGAGAGCCGTCGCCAGAATTTTGGACCCTAGAGGTGGTCTCTGTCGGTCCCGAGACATTGCCTCTGGATTTGGTGCCCAGGGTGAACTTGTCTGCCCTGAACGCAGTTCTGGGGCGAAGGCGCCCGGCGCCACGTCAAGAATTCCCCAAGAGCTGCCGCTTGCGATTTCGCACCACACATGGGGTCGGTGATCGGGACCACCAGCACCGGCATTTCTCTGACAGCTTGGCCTCTGGGATCCAGACCTGGCCTTTTGGGGCACTTGCACTTAGCAGAGTGTCCAGCTTCCCGAGAGCCGTCGGCAGAATTTTGGACCCTAGAGGTGGTCTCTGTCGGTCCCGAGACATTGCCTCTGGATTTGGTGCCCAGGGTGAATTGGAGGTCCTGAGCACAGACCCGGGGCGAAGGCGCCCGGCGACACGTCAAAAATTCCTCAAGAGCTGCCGCTTGGGATTTTGCACCACACATGGGGTCGGTGATCGAGACCACCAGCACCGGCATTTCTCTGACAGCTTGGCCTCTGAGGTCCAGACCTGGCCTTTTGGGGCACTTGCACCTAGCAGAGTGTCCAGCTTCCCGAGAGCCGTCGCCAGAATTTTGGACCCTAGAGGTGGTCTCTGTCGGTCCCGAGACATTGCCTCTGGATTTGGTGCCCAGGGTGAATTGGAGGTCCTGAGCACAGACCCGGGGCGAAGGCGCCCGGCGCCACGTCAAAAATTCCCCAAGAGCGGCCGCTTGCGATTTCGCACCACACATGGGGTCGGTGATCGGGACCACCAGCACCGGCATTTCTCTGACAGCTTGGCCTCTGAGGTCCAGACCTGGCCTTTTGGGGCACTTGCACCTAGCAGAGTGTCCAGCTTCCCGAGAGCCGTCGCCAGAATTTTGGACCCTAGAGGTGGTCTCTGTCGGTCCCGAGACATTGCCTCTGGATTTGGTGCCCAGGGTGAACTTGTCTGCCCTGAACGCAGTTCTGGGGCGAAGGCGCCCGGCGCCACGTCAAGAATTCCCCAAGAGCTGCCGCTTGCGATTTCGCACCACACATGGGGTCGGTGATCGGGACCACCAGCACCGGCATTTCTCTGACAGCTTGGCCTCTGGGATCCAGACCTGGCCTTTTGGGGCACTTGCACTTAGCAGAGTGTCCAGCTTCCCGAGAGCCGTCGGCAGAATTTTGGACCCTAGAGGTGGTCTCTGTCGGTCCCGAGACATTGCCTCTGGATTTGGTGCCCAGGGTGAATTGGAGGTCCTGAGCACAGACCCGGGGCGAAGGCGCCCGGCGACACGTCAAAAATTCCTCAAGAGCTGCCGCTTGGGATTTTGCACCACACATGGGGTCGGTGATCGAGACCACCAGCACCGGCATTTCTCTGACAGCTTGGCCTCTGAGGTCCAGACCTGGCCTTTTGGGGCACTTGCACCTAGCAGAGTGTCCAGCTTCCCGAGAGCCGTCGGCAGAATTTTGGACCCTAGAGGTGGTCTCTGTCGGTCCCGAGACATTGCCTCTGGATTTGGTGCCCAGGGTGAATTGGAGGTCCTGAGCACAGACCCGGGGTGAAGGCGCCCGGCGCCATGTCAAAAATTCCCCAAGAGCGGCGGCTTGCGATTTCGCACCACACATGGGGTCGGTGATCGGGACCACCAGCACCGGCATTTCTCTGACAGCTTGGCCTCTGGGATCCAGACCTGGCCTTTTGGGGCACTTGCACCTAGCAGAGTGTCCAGCTTCCCGAGAGCCGTCGCCAGAATTTTGGACCCTAGAGGTGGTCTCTGTCGGTCCCGAGACATTGCCTCTGGATTTGGTGCCCAGGGTGAACCTTTCTGCCCTGAGCGCAGGTCTGGGGCGAAGGCGCCCGGCGCCACGTCAAGAATTCCCCAAGAGCGGCCGCTTGCGATTTCGCACCACACATGGGGTCGGTGATCGGGACCACCAGCACCGGCATTTCTCTGACAGCTTGGCCTCTGGGATCCAGACCTGGCCTTTTGGGGCACTTGCACCTAGCAGAGTGTCCAGCTTCCCGAGAGCCGTCGCCAGAATTTTGGACCCTAGAGGTGGTCTCTGTCGGTCCCGAGACATTGCCTCTGGATTTGGTGCCCAGGGTGAATTGGAGGTCCTGAGCGCAGGTCTGGGGCGAAGGCGCCCGGCGCCACGTCAATAATTCCCCAAGAGCTGCCGCTTGCGATTTCGCACCACACATGGGGTCGGTGATCGGGACCACCAGCACCGGCATTTCACTGACAGCTTGGCCTCTGGGATCCAGACCTGGCCTTTTGGGGCACTTGCACCTAGCAGAGTGTCCAGCTTCCCGAGAGCCGTCGCCAGAATTTTGGACCCTAGAGGTGGTCTCTGTCGGTCCCGAGACATTGCCTCTGGATTTGGTGCCCAGGGTGAATTGGAGGTCCTGAGCACAGACCCGGGGTGAAGGCGCCCGGCGCCACGTCAAAAATTCCCCAAGAGCGGCGGCTTGCGATTTCGCACCACACATGGGGTCGGTGATCGGGACCACCAGCACCGGCATTTCTCTGACAGCTTGGCCTCTGGGATCCAGACCTGGCCTTTTGGGGCACTTGCACTTAGCAGAGTGTCCAGCTTCCCGAGAGCCGTCGCCAGAATTTTGGACCCTAGAGGTGGTCTCTGTCGGTCCCGAGACATTGCCTCTGGATTTGGTGCCCAGGGTGAATTGGAGGTCCTGAGCGCAGGTCTGGGGCGAAGGCGCCCGGCGCCACGTCAAAAATTCCCCAAGAGCGGCCGCTTGCGATTTCGCACCACACATGGGGTCGGTGATCGGGACCACCAGCACCGGCATTTCTCTGACAGCTTGGCCTCTGGGATCCAGACCTGGCCTTTTGGGGCACTTGCACCTAGCAGAGTGTCCAGCTTCCCGAGAGCCGTCGCCAGAATTTTGGACCCTAGAGGTGGTCTCTGTCGGTCCCGAGACATTGCCTCTGGATTTGGTGCCCAGGGTGAATTGGAGGTCCTGAGCGCAGGTCTGGGGCGAAGGCGCCCGGCGCCACGTCAAGAATTCCCCAAGAGCTGCCGCTTGCGATTTCGCACCACACATGGGGTCGGTGATCGGGACCACCAGCACCGGCATTTCACTGACAGCTTGGCCTCTGGGATCCAGACCTGGCCTTTTGGGGCACTTGCACCTAGCAGAGTGTCCAGCTTCCCGAGAGCCGTCGCCAGAATTTTGGACCCTAGAGGTGGTCTCTGTCGGTCCCGAGACATTGCCTCTGGATTTGGTGCCCAGGGTGAATTGGAGGTCCTGAGCACAGACCCGGGGCGAAGGCGCCCGGCGACACGTCAAGAATTCCCCAAGAGCTGCCGCTTGCGATTTCGCACCACACATGGGGTCGGTGATCCGGACCACCAGCACCGGCATTTCTCTGACAGCTTGGCCTCTGGGATCCAGACCTGGCCTTTTGGGGCACTTGCACCTAGCAGAGTGTCCAGCTTCCCGAGAGCCGTCGCCAGAATTTTGGACCCTAGAGGTGGTCTCTGTCGGTCCCGAGACATTGCCTCTGGATTTGGTGCCCAGGGTGAATTGGAGGTCCTGAGCACAGACCCGGGGCGAAGGCGCCCGGCGACACGTCAAGAATTCCCCAAGAGCTGCCGCTTGCGATTTCGCACCACACATGGGGTCGGTGATCCGGACCACCAGCACCGGCATTTCTCTGACAGCTTGGCCTCTGGGATCCAGACCTGGCCTTTTGGGGCACTTGCACCTAGCAGAGTGTCCAGCTTCCCGAGAGCCGTCGCCAGAATTTTGGACCCTAGAGGTGGTCTCTGTCGGTCCCGAGACATTGCCTCTGGATTTGGTGCCCAGGGTGAATTGGAGGTCCTGAGCACAGACCCGGGGCGAAGGCGCCCGGCGCCACGTCAAAAATTCCCCAAGAGCGGCCGCTTGCGATTTCGCACCACACATGGGGTCGGTGATCGGGACCACCAGCACCGGCATTTCACTGACAGCTTGGCCTCTGGGATCCAGACCTGGCCTTTTGGGGCACTTGCACTTAGCAGAGTGTCCAGCTTCCCGAGAGCCGTCGCCAGAATTTTGGACCCTAGAGGTGGTCTCTGTCGGTCCCGAGACATTGCCTCTGGATTTGGTGCCCAGGGTGAATTGGAGGTCCTGAGCACAGACCCGGGGCGAAGGCGCCCGGCGCCACGTCAAAAATTCCCCAAGAGCGGCCGCTTGCGATTTCGCACCACACATGGGGTCGGTGATCGGGACCACCAGCACCGGCATTTCTCTGACAGCTTGGCCTCTGAGGTCCAGACCTGGCCTTTTGGGGCACTTGCACCTAGCAGAGTGTCCAGCTTCCCGAGAGCCGTCGCCAGAATTTTGGACCCTAGAGGTGGTCTCTGTCGGTCCCGAGACATTGCCTCTGGATTTGGTGCCCAGGGTGAACCTTTCTGCCCTGAGCGCAGGTCTGGGGCGAAGGCGCCCGGCGCCACGTCAATAATTCCCCAAGAGCTGCCGCTTGCGATTTCGCACCACACATGGGGTCGGTGATCGGGACCACCAGCACCGGCATTTCACTGACAGCTTGGCCTCTGGGATCCAGACCTGGCCTTTTGGGGCACTTGCACCTAGCAGAGTGTCCAGCTTCCCGAGAGCCGTCGCCAGAATTTTGGACCCTAGAGGTGGTCTCTGTCGGTCCCGAGACATTGCCTCTGGATTTGGTGCCCAGGGTGAATTGGAGGTCCTGAGCACAGACCCGGGGTGAAGGCGCCCGGCGCCACGTCAAAAATTCCTCAAGAGCTGCCGCTTGGGATTTTGCACCACACATGGGGTCGGTGATCGAGACCACCAGCACCGGCATTTCTCTGACAGCTTGGCCTCTGGGATCCAGACCTGGCCTTTTGGGGCACTTGCACCTAGCAGAGTGTCCAGCTTCCCGAGAGCCGTCGCCAGAATTTTGGACCCTAGAGGTGGTCTCTGTCGGTCCCGAGACATTGCCTCTGGATTTGGTGCCCAGGGTGAATTGGAGGTCCTGAGCGCAGGTCTGGGGCGAAGGCGCCCGGCGCCACGTCAATAATTCCCCAAGAGCTGCCGCTTGCGATTTCGCACCACACATGGGGTCGGTGATCGGGACCACCAGCACCGGCATTTCACTGACAGCTTGGCCTCTGGGATCCAGACCTGGCCTTTTGGGGCACTTGCACCTAGCAGAGTGTCCAGCTTCCCGAGAGCCGTCGCCAGAATTTTGGACCCTAGAGGTGGTCTCTGTCGGTCCCGAGACATTGCCTCTGGATTTGGTGCCCAGGGTGAATTGGAGGTCCTGAGCACAGACCCGGGGTGAAGGCGCCTGGCGCCACGTCAAAAATTCCCCAAGAGCGGCGGCTTGCGATTTCGCACCACACATGGGGTCGGTGATCGGGACCACCAGCACCGGCATTTCTCTGACAGCTTGGCCTCTGGGATCCAGACCTGGCCTTTTGGGGCACTTGCACCTAGCAGAGTGTCCAGCTTCCCGAGAGCCGTCGCCAGAATTTTGGACCCTAGAGGTGGTCTCTGTCGGTCCCGAGACATTGCCTCTGGATTTGGTGCCCAGGGTGAATTGGAGGTCCTGAGCGCAGGTCTGGGGCGAAGGCGCCCGGCGCCACGTCAATAATTCCCCAAGAGCTGCCGCTTGCGATTTCGCACCACACATGGGGTCGGTGATCGGGACCACCAGCACCGGCATTTCACTGACAGCTTGGCCTCTGGGATCCAGACCTGGCCTTTTGGGGCACTTGCACCTAGCAGAGTGTCCAGCTTCCCGAGAGCCGTCGCCAGAATTTTGGACCCTAGAGGTGGTCTCTGTCGGTCCCGAGACATTGCCTCTGGATTTGGTGCCCAGGGTGAATTGGAGGTCCTGAGCACAGACCCGGGGTGAAGGCGCCCGGCGCCACGTCAAAAATTCCTCAAGAGCTGCCGCTTGGGATTTTGCACCACACATGGGGTCGGTGATCGAGACCACCAGCACCGGCATTTCTCTGACAGCTTGGCCTCTGAGGTCCAGACCTGGCCTTTTGGGGCACTTGCACCTAGCAGAGTGTCCAGCTTCCCGAGAGCCGTCGCCAGAATTTTGGACCCTAGAGGTGGTCTCTGTCGGTCCCGAGACATTGCCTCTGGATTTGGTGCCCAGGGTGAATTGGAGGTCCTGAGCACAGACCCGGGGTGAAGGCGCCCGGCGCCACGTCAAAAATTCCTCAAGAGCTGCCGCTTGGGATTTTGCACCACACATGGGGTCGGTGATCGAGACCACCAGCACCGGCATTTCTCTGACAGCTTGGCCTCTGGGATCCAGACCTGGCCTTTTGGGGCACTTGCACCTAGCAGAGTGTCCAGCTTCCCGAGAGCCGTCGCCAGAATTTTGGACCCTAGAGGTGGTCTCTGTCGGTCCCGAGACATTGCCTCTGGATTTGGTGCCCAGGGTGAATTGGAGGTCCTGAGCGCAGGTCTGGGGCGAAGGCGCCCGGCGCCACGTCAAGAATTCCCCAAGAGCTGCCGCTTGCGATTTCGCACCACACATGGGGTCGGTGATCGGGACCACCAGCACCGGCATTTCACTGACAGCTTGGCCTCTGGGATCCAGACCTGGCCTTTTGGGGCACTTGCACCTAGCAGAGTGTCCAGCTTCCCGAGAGCCGTCGCCAGAATTTTGGACCCTAGAGGTGGTCTCTGTCGGTCCCGAGACATTGCCTCTGGATTTGGTGCCCAGGGTGAACTTGTCTGCCCTGAACGCAGTTCTGGGGCGAAGGCGCCCGGCGCCACGTCAAGAATTCCCAAGAGCTGCCGCTTGCGATTTCGCACCACACATGGGGTCGGTGATCGGGACCACCAGCACCGGCATTTCTCTGACAGCTTGGCCTCTGGGATCCAGACCTGGCCTTTTGGGGCACTTGCACTTAGCAGAGTGTCCAGCTTCCCGAGAGCCGTCGGCAGAATTTTGGACCCTAGAGGTGGTCTCTGTCGGTCCCGAGACATTGCCTCTGGATTTGGTGCCCAGGGTGAATTGGAGGTCCTGAGCACAGACCCGGGGCGAAGGCGCCCGGCGACACGTCAAAAATTCCTCAAGAGCTGCCGCTTGGGATTTTGCACCACACATGGGGTCGGTGATCGAGACCACCAGCACCGGCATTTCTCTGACAGCTTGGCCTCTGAGGTCCAGACCTGGCCTTTTGGGGCACTTGCACCTAGCAGAGTGTCCAGCTTCCCGAGAGCCGTCGGCAGAATTTTGGACCCTAGAGGTGGTCTCTGTCGGTCCCGAGACATTGCCTCTGGATTTGGTGCCCAGGGTGAATTGGAGGTCCTGAGCACAGACCCGGGGTGAAGGCGCCCGGCGCCATGTCAAAAATTCCCCAAGAGCGGCGGCTTGCGATTTCGCACCACACATGGGGTCGGTGATCGGGACCACCAGCACCGGCATTTCTCTGACAGCTTGGCCTCTGGGATCCAGACCTGGCCTTTTGGGGCACTTGCACCTAGCAGAGTGTCCAGCTTCCCGAGAGCCGTCGCCAGAATTTTGGACCCTAGAGGTGGTCTCTGTCGGTCCCGAGACATTGCCTCTGGATTTGGTGCCCAGGGTGAACCTTTCTGCCCTGAGCGCAGGTCTGGGGCGAAGGCGCCCGGCGCCACGTCAAGAATTCCCCAAGAGCGGCCGCTTGCGATTTCGCACCACACATGGGGTCGGTGATCGGGACCACCAGCACCGGCATTTCTCTGACAGCTTGGCCTCTGGGATCCAGACCTGGCCTTTTGGGGCACTTGCACCTAGCAGAGTGTCCAGCTTCCCGAGAGCCGTCGCCAGAATTTTGGACCCTAGAGGTGGTCTCTGTCGGTCCCGAGACATTGCCTCTGGATTTGGTGCCCAGGGTGAATTGGAGGTCCTGAGCGCAGGTCTGGGGCGAAGGCGCCCGGCGCCACGTCAATAATTCCCCAAGAGCTGCCGCTTGCGATTTCGCACCACACATGGGGTCGGTGATCGGGACCACCAGCACCGGCATTTCACTGACAGCTTGGCCTCTGGGATCCAGACCTGGCCTTTTGGGGCACTTGCACCTAGCAGAGTGTCCAGCTTCCCGAGAGCCGTCGCCAGAATTTTGGACCCTAGAGGTGGTCTCTGTCGGTCCCGAGACATTGCCTCTGGATTTGGTGCCCAGGGTGAATTGGAGGTCCTGAGCACAGACCCGGGGTGAAGGCGCCCGGCGCCACGTCAAAAATTCCCCAAGAGCGGCGGCTTGCGATTTCGCACCACACATGGGGTCGGTGATCGGGACCACCAGCACCGGCATTTCTCTGACAGCTTGGCCTCTGGGATCCAGACCTGGCCTTTTGGGGCACTTGCACTTAGCAGAGTGTCCAGCTTCCCGAGAGCCGTCGCCAGAATTTTGGACCCTAGAGGTGGTCTCTGTCGGTCCCGAGACATTGCCTCTGGATTTGGTGCCCAGGGTGAATTGGAGGTCCTGAGCGCAGGTCTGGGGCGAAGGCGCCCGGCGCCACGTCAAGAATTCCCCAAGAGCGGCCGCTTGCGATTTCGCACCACACATGGGGTCGGTGATCGGGACCACCAGCACCGGCATTTCTCTGACAGCTTGGCCTCTGGGATCCAGACCTGGCCTTTTGGGGCACTTGCACCTAGCAGAGTGTCCAGCTTCCCGAGAGCCGTCGCCAGAATTTTGGACCCTAGAGGTGGTCTCTGTCGGTCCCGAGACATTGCCTCTGGATTTGGTGCCCAGGGTGAATTGGAGGTCCTGAGCGCAGGTCTGGGGCGAAGGCGCCCGGCGCCACGTCAATAATTCCCCAAGAGCTGCCGCTTGCGATTTCGCACCACACATGGGGTCGGTGATCGGGACCACCAGCACCGGCATTTCACTGACAGCTTGGCCTCTGGGATCCAGACCTGGCCTTTTGGGGCACTTGCACCTAGCAGAGTGTCCAGCTTCCCGAGAGCCGTCGCCAGAATTTTGGACCCTAGAGGTGGTCTCTGTCGGTCCCGAGACATTGCCTCTGGATTTGGTGCCCAGGGTGAATTGGAGGTCCTGAGCACAGACCCGGGGCGAAGGCGCCCGGCGACACGTCAAGAATTCCCCAAGAGCTGCCGCTTGCGATTTCGCACCACACATGGGGTCGGTGATCCGGACCACCAGCACCGGCATTTCTCTGACAGCTTGGCCTCTGGGATCCAGACCTGGCCTTTTGGGGCACTTGCACCTAGCAGAGTGTCCAGCTTCCCGAGAGCCGTCGCCAGAATTTTGGACCCTAGAGGTGGTCTCTGTCGGTCCCGAGACATTGCCTCTGGATTTGGTGCCCAGGGTGAATTGGAGGTCCTGAGCACAGACCCGGGGCGAAGGCGCCCGGCGACACGTCAAGAATTCCCCAAGAGCTGCCGCTTGCGATTTCGCACCACACATGGGGTCGGTGATCCGGACCACCAGCACCGGCATTTCTCTGACAGCTTGGCCTCTGGGATCCAGACCTGGCCTTTTGGGGCACTTGCACCTAGCAGAGTGTCCAGCTTCCCGAGAGCCGTCGCCAGAATTTTGGACCCTAGAGGTGGTCTCTGTCGGTCCCGAGACATTGCCTCTGGATTTGGTGCCCAGGGTGAACCTTTCTGCCCTGAGCGCAGGTCTGGGGTGAAGGCGCCCGGCGCCACGTCAAGAATTCCCCAAGAGCTGCCGCTTGCGATTTCGCACCACACATGGGGTCGGTGATCGGGACCACCAGCACCGGCATTTCACTGACAGCTTGGCCTCTGGGATCCAGACCTGGCCTTTTGGGGCACTTGCACTTAGCAGAGTGTCCAGCTTCCCGAGAGCCGTCGCCAGAATTTTGGACCCTAGAGGTGGTCTCTGTCGGTCCCGAGACATTGCCTCTGGATTTGGTGCCCAGGGTGAATTGGAGGTCCTGAGCACAGACCCGGGGCGAAGGCGCCCGGCGCCACGTCAAAAATTCCCCAAGAGCGGCCGCTTGCGATTTCGCACCACACATGGGGTCGGTGATCGGGACCACCAGCACCGGCATTTCTCTGACAGCTTGGCCTCTGAGGTCCAGACCTGGCCTTTTGGGGCACTTGCACCTAGCAGAGTGTCCAGCTTCCCGAGAGCCGTCGCCAGAATTTTGGACCCTAGAGGTGGTCTCTGTCGGTCCCGAGACATTGCCTCTGGATTTGGTGCCCAGGGTGAACCTTTCTGCCCTGAGCGCAGGTCTGGGGCGAAGGCGCCCGGCGCCACGTCAATAATTCCCCAAGAGCTGCCGCTTGCGATTTCGCACCACACATGGGGTCGGTGATCGGGACCACCAGCACCGGCATTTCACTGACAGCTTGGCCTCTGGGATCCAGACCTGGCCTTTTGGGGCACTTGCACCTAGCAGAGTGTCCAGCTTCCCGAGAGCCGTCGCCAGAATTTTGGACCCTAGAGGTGGTCTCTGTCGGTCCCGAGACATTGCCTCTGGATTTGGTGCCCAGGGTGAATTGGAGGTCCTGAGCACAGACCCGGGGTGAAGGCGCCCGGCGCCACGTCAAAAATTCCTCAAGAGCTGCCGCTTGGGATTTTGCACCACACATGGGGTCGGTGATCGAGACCACCAGCACCGGCATTTCTCTGACAGCTTGGCCTCTGGGATCCAGACCTGGCCTTTTGGGGCACTTGCACCTAGCAGAGTGTCCAGCTTCCCGAGAGCCGTCGCCAGAATTTTGGACCCTAGAGGTGGTCTCTGTCGGTCCCGAGACATTGCCTCTGGATTTGGTGCCCAGGGTGAATTGGAGGTCCTGAGCGCAGGTATGGGGCGAAGGCGCCCGGCGCCACGTCAATAATTCCCCAAGAGCTGCCGCTTGCGATTTCGCACCACACATGGGGTCGGTGATCGGGACCACCAGCACCGGCATTTCACTGACAGCTTGGCCTCTGGGATCCAGACCTGGCCTTTTGGGGCACTTGCACCTAGCAGAGTGTCCAGCTTCCCGAGAGCCGTCGCCAGAATTTTGGACCCTAGAGGTGGTCTCTGTCGGTCCCGAGACATTGCCTCTGGATTTGGTGCCCAGGGTGAATTGGAGGTCCTGAGCACAGACCCGGGGTGAAGGCGCCTGGCGCCACGTCAAAAATTCCCCAAGAGCGGCGGCTTGCGATTTCGCACCACACATGGGGTCGGTGATCGGGACCACCAGCACCGGCATTTCTCTGACAGCTTGGCCTCTGGGATCCAGACCTGGCCTTTTGGGGCACTTGCACCTAGCAGAGTGTCCAGCTTCCCGAGAGCCGTCGCCAGAATTTTGGACCCTAGAGGTGGTCTCTGTCGGTCCCGAGACATTGCCTCTGGATTTGGTGCCCAGGGTGAATTGGAGATCCTGAGCGCAGGTCTGGGGCGAAGGCGCCCGGCGCCACGTCAATAATTCCCCAAGAGCTGCCGCTTGCGATTTCGCACCACACATGGGGTCGGTGATCGGGACCACCAGCACCGGCATTTCACTGACAGCTTGGCCTCTGGGATCCAGACCTGGCCTTTTGGGGCACTTGCACCTAGCAGAGTGTCCAGCTTCCCGAGAGCCGTCGCCAGAATTTTGGACCCTAGAGGTGGTCTCTGTCGGTCCCGAGACATTGCCTCTGGATTTGGTGCCCAGGGTGAATTGGAGGTCCTGAGCACAGACCCGGGGTGAAGGCGCCCGGCGCCACGTCAAAAATTCCTCAAGAGCTGCCGCTTGGGATTTTGCACCACACATGGGGTCGGTGATCGAGACCACCAGCACCGGCATTTCTCTGACAGCTTGGCCTCTGAGGTCCAGACCTGGCCTTTTGGGGCACTTGCACCTAGCAGAGTGTCCAGCTTCCCGAGAGCCGTCGCCAGAATTTTGGACCCTAGAGGTGGTCTCTGTCGGTCCCGAGACATTGCCTCTGGATTTGGTGCCCAGGGTGAATTGGAGGTCCTGAGCACAGACCCGGGGTGAAGGCGCCCGGCGCCACGTCAAAAATTCCTCAAGAGCTGCCGCTTGGGATTTTGCACCACACATGGGGTCGGTGATCGAGACCACCAGCACCGGCATTTCTCTGACAGCTTGGCCTCTGGGATCCAGACCTGGCCTTTTGGGGCACTTGCACCTAGCAGAGTGTCCAGCTTCCCGAGAGCCGTCGCCAGAATTTTGGACCCTAGAGGTGGTCTCTGTCGGTCCCGAGACATTGCCTCTGGATTTGGTGCCCAGGGTGAATTGGAGGTCCTGAGCGCAGGTCTGGGGCGAAGGCGCCCGGCGCCACGTCAAGAATTCCCCAAGAGCTGCCGCTTGCGATTTCGCACCACACATGGGGTCGGTGATCGGGACCACCAGCACCGGCATTTCACTGACAGCTTGGCCTCTGGGATCCAGACCTGGCCTTTTGGGGCACTTGCACTTAGCAGAGTGTCCAGCTTCCCGAGAGCCGTCGCCAGAATTTTGGACCCTAGAGGTGGTCTCTGTCGGTCCCGAGACATTGCCTCTGGATTTGGTGCCCAGGGTGAATTGGAGGTCCTGAGCACAGACCCGGGGCGAAGGCGCCCGGCGCCACGTCAAAAATTCCCCAAGAGCGGCCGCTTGCGATTTCGCACCACACATGGGGTCGGTGATCGGGACCACCAGCACCGGCATTTCTCTGACAGCTTGGCCTCTGAGGTCCAGACCTGGCCTTTTGGGGCACTTGCACCTAGCAGAGTGTCCAGCTTCCCGAGAGCCGTCGCCAGAATTTTGGACCCTAGAGGTGGTCTCTGTCGGTCCCGAGACATTGCCTCTGGATTTGGTGCCCAGGGTGAACTTGTCTGCCCTGAACGCAGTTCTGGGGCGAAGGCGCCCGGCGCCACGTCAAGAATTCCCCAAGAGCTGCCGCTTGCGATTTCGCACCACACATGGGGTCGGTGATCGGGACCACCAGCACCGGCATTTCTCTGACAGCTTGGCCTCTGGGATCCAGACCTGGCCTTTTGGGGCACTTGCACTTAGCAGAGTGTCCAGCTTCCCGAGAGCCGTCGGCAGAATTTTGGACCCTAGAGGTGGTCTCTGTCGGTCCCGAGACATTGCCTCTGGATTTGGTGCCCAGGGTGAATTGGAGGTCCTGAGCACAGACCTGGGGCGAAGGCGCCCGGCGACACGTCAAAAATTCCTCAAGAGCTGCCGCTTGGGATTTTGCACCACACATGGGGTCGGTGATCGAGACCACCAGCACCGGCATTTCTCTGACAGCTTGGCCTCTGAGGTCCAGACCTGGCCTTTTGGGGCACTTGCACCTAGCAGAGTGTCCAGCTTCCCGAGAGCCGTCGCCAGAATTTTGGACCCTAGAGGTGGTCTCTGTCGGTCCCGAGACATTGCCTCTGGATTTGGTGCCCAGGGTGAACCTTTCTGCCCTGAGCGCAGGTCTGGGGTGAAGGCGCCCGGCGCCACGTCAAGAATTCCCCAAGAGCTGCCGCTTGCGATTTCGCACCACACATGGGGTCGGTGATCGGGACCACCAGCACCGGCATTTCACTGACAGCTTGGCCTCTGGGATCCAGACCTGGCCTTTTGGGGCACTTGCACTTAGCAGAGTGTCCAGCTTCCCGAGAGCCGTCGCCAGAATTTTGGACCCTAGAGGTGGTCTCTGTCGGTCCCGAGACATTGCCTCTGGATTTGGTGCCCAGGGTGAATTGGAGGTCCTGAGCACAGACCCGGGGCGAAGGCGCCCGGCGCCACGTCAAAAATTCCCCAAGAGCGGCCGCTTGCGATTTCGCACCACACATGGGGTCGGTGATCGGGACCACCAGCACCGGCATTTCTCTGACAGCTTGGCCTCTGAGGTCCAGACCTGGCCTTTTGGGGCACTTGCACCTAGCAGAGTGTCCAGCTTCCCGAGAGCCGTCGCCAGAATTTTGGACCCTAGAGGTGGTCTCTGTCGGTCCCGAGACATTGCCTCTGGATTTGGTGCCCAGGGTGAACTTGTCTGCCCTGAACGCAGTTCTGGGGCGAAGGCGCCCGGCGCCACGTCAAGAATTCCCCAAGAGCTGCCGCTTGCGATTTCGCACCACACATGGGGTCGGTGATCGGGACCACCAGCACCGGCATTTCTCTGACAGCTTGGCCTCTGGGATCCAGACCTGGCCTTTTGGGGCACTTGCACTTAGCAGAGTGTCCAGCTTCCCGAGAGCCGTCGGCAGAATTTTGGACCCTAGAGGTGGTCTCTGTCGGTCCCGAGACATTGCCTCTGGATTTGGTGCCCAGGGTGAATTGGAGGTCCTGAGCACAGACCCGGGGCGAAGGCGCCCGGCGACACGTCAAAAATTCCTCAAGAGCTGCCGCTTGGGATTTTGCACCACACATGGGGTCGGTGATCGAGACCACCAGCACCGGCATTTCTCTGACAGCTTGGCCTCTGAGGTCCAGACCTGGCCTTTTGGGGCACTTGCACCTAGCAGAGTGTCCAGCTTCCCGAGAGCCGTCGGCAGAATTTTGGACCCTAGAGGTGGTCTCTGTCGGTCCCGAGACATTGCCTCTGGATTTGGTGCCCAGGGTGAATTGGAGGTCCTGAGCACAGACCCGGGGCGAAGGCGCCCGGCGACACGTCAAGAATTCCCCAAGAGCTGCCGCTTGCGATTTCGCACCACACATGGGGTCGGTGATCCGGACCACCAGCACCGGCATTTCTCTGACAGCTTGGCCTCTGGGATCCAGACCTGGCCTTTTGGGGCACTTGCACCTAGCAGAGTGTCCAGCTTCCCGAGAGCCGTCGCCAGAATTTTGGACCCTAGAGGTGGTCTCTGTCGGTCCCGAGACATTGCCTCTGGATTTGGTGCCCAGGGTGAATTGGAGGTCCTGAGCACAGACCCGGGGTGAAGGCGCCCGGCGCCATGTCAAAAATTCCCCAAGAGCGGCGGCTTGCGATTTCGCACCACACATGGGGTCGGTGATCGGGACCACCAGCACCGGCATTTCTCTGACAGCTTGGCCTCTGGGATCCAGACCTGGCCTTTTGGGGCACTTGCACCTAGCAGAGTGTCCAGCTTCCCGAGAGCCGTCGCCAGAATTTTGGACCCTAGAGGTGGTCTCTGTCGGTCCCGAGACATTGCCTCTGGATTTGGTGCCCAGGGTGAACCTTTCTGCCCTGAGCGCAGGTCTGGGGCGAAGGCGCCCGGCGCCACGTCAATAATTCCCCAAGAGCGGCCGCTTGCGATTTCGCACCACACATGGGGTCGGTGATCGGGACCACCAGCACCGGCATTTCTCTGACAGCTTGGCCTCTGGGATCCAGACCTGGCCTTTTGGGGCACTTGCACCTAGCAGAGTGTCCAGCTTCCCGAGAGCCGTCGCCAGAATTTTGGACCCTAGAGGTGGTCTCTGTCGGTCCCGAGACATTGCCTCTGGATTTGGTGCCCAGGGTGAATTGGAGGTCCTGAGCGCAGGTCTGGGGCGAAGGCGCCCGGCGCCACGTCAAGAATTCCCCAAGAGCTGCCGCTTGCGATTTCGCACCACACATGGGGTCGGTGATCGGGACCACCAGCACCGGCATTTCACTGACAGCTTGGCCTCTGGGATCCAGACCTGGCCTTTTGGGGCACTTGCACCTAGCAGAGTGTCCAGCTTCCCGAGAGCCGTCGCCAGAATTTTGGACCCTAGAGGTGGTCTCTGTCGGTCCCGAGACATTGCCTCTGGATTTGGTGCCCAGGGTGAATTGGAGGTCCTGAGCACAGACCCGGGGTGAAGGCGCCCGGCGCCACGTCAAAAATTCCCCAAGAGCGGCGGCTTGCGATTTCGCACCACACATGGGGTCGGTGATCGGGACCACCAGCACCGGCATTTCTCTGACAGCTTGGCCTCTGGGATCCAGACCTGGCCTTTTGGGGCACTTGCACTTAGCAGAGTGTCCAGCTTCCCGAGAGCCGTCGCCAGAATTTTGGACCCTAGAGGTGGTCTCTGTCGGTCCCGAGACATTGCCTCTGGATTTGGTGCCCAGGGTGAATTGGAGGTCCTGAGCGCAGGTCTGGGGCGAAGGCGCCCGGCGCCACGTCAAGAATTCCCCAAGAGCGGCCGCTTGCGATTTCGCACCACACATGGGGTCGGTGATCGGGACCACCAGCACCGGCATTTCACTGACAGCTTGGCCTCTGGGATCCAGACCTGGCCTTTTGGGGCACTTGCACCTAGCAGAGTGTCCAGCTTCCCGAGAGCCGTCGCCAGAATTTTGGACCCTAGAGGTGGTCTCTGTCGGTCCCGAGACATTGCCTCTGGATTTGGTGCCCAGGGTGAATTGGAGGTCCTGAGCACAGACCCGGGGCGAAGGCGCCCGGCGCCACGTCAAAAATTCCCCAAGAGCGGCCGCTTGCGATTTCGCACCACACATGGGGTCGGTGATCGGGACCACCAGCACCGGCATTTCTCTGACAGCTTGGCCTCTGAGGTCCAGACCTGGCCTTTTGGGGCACTTGCACCTAGCAGAGTGTCCAGCTTCCCGAGAGCCGTCGCCAGAATTTTGGACCCTAGAGGTGGTCTCTGTCGGTCCCGAGACATTGCCTCTGGATTTGGTGCCCAGGGTGAACTTGTCTGCCCTGAACGCAGTTCTGGGGCGAAGGCGCCCGGCGCCACGTCAAGAATTCCCCAAGAGCTGCCGCTTGCGATTTCGCACCACACATGGGGTCGGTGATCGGGACCACCAGCACCGGCATTTCTCTGACAGCTTGGCCTCTGGGATCCAGACCTGGCCTTTTGGGGCACTTGCACTTAGCAGAGTGTCCAGCTTCCCGAGAGCCGTCGGCAGAATTTTGGACCCTAGAGGTGGTCTCTGTCGGTCCCGAGACATTGCCTCTGGATTTGGTGCCCAGGGTGAATTGGAGGTCCTGAGCACAGACCCGGGGCGAAGGCGCCCGGCGACACGTCAAAAATTCCTCAAGAGCTGCCGCTTGGGATTTTGCACCACACATGGGGTCGGTGATCGAGACCACCAGCACCGGCATTTCTCTGACAGCTTGGCCTCTGAGGTCCAGACCTGGCCTTTTGGGGCACTTGCACCTAGCAGAGTGTCCAGCTTCCCGAGAGCCGTCGGCAGAATTTTGGACCCTAGAGGTGGTCTCTGTCGGTCCCGAGACATTGCCTCTGGATTTGGTGCCCAGGGTGAATTGGAGGTCCTGAGCACAGACCCGGGGTGAAGGCGCCCGGCGCCATGTCAAAAATTCCCCAAGAGCGGCGGCTTGCGATTTCGCACCACACATGGGGTCGGTGATCGGGACCACCAGCACCGGCATTTCTCTGACAGCTTGGCCTCTGGGATCCAGACCTGGCCTTTTGGGGCACTTGCACCTAGCAGAGTGTCCAGCTTCCCGAGAGCCGTCGCCAGAATTTTGGACCCTAGAGGTGGTCTCTGTCGGTCCCGAGACATTGCCTCTGGATTTGGTGCCCAGGGTGAACCTTTCTGCCCTGAGCGCAGGTCTGGGGCGAAGGCGCCCGGCGCCACGTCAAGAATTCCCCAAGAGCGGCCGCTTGCGATTTCGCACCACACATGGGGTCGGTGATCGGGACCACCAGCACCGGCATTTCTCTGACAGCTTGGCCTCTGGGATCCAGACCTGGCCTTTTGGGGCACTTGCACCTAGCAGAGTGTCCAGCTTCCCGAGAGCCGTCGCCAGAATTTTGGACCCTAGAGGTGGTCTCTGTCGGTCCCGAGACATTGCCTCTGGATTTGGTGCCCAGGGTGAATTGGAGGTCCTGAGCGCAGGTCTGGGGCGAAGGCGCCCGGCGCCACGTCAATAATTCCCCAAGAGCTGCCGCTTGCGATTTCGCACCACACATGGGGTCGGTGATCGGGACCACCAGCACCGGCATTTCACTGACAGCTTGGCCTCTGGGATCCAGACCTGGCCTTTTGGGGCACTTGCACCTAGCAGAGTGTCCAGCTTCCCGAGAGCCGTCGCCAGAATTTTGGACCCTAGAGGTGGTCTCTGTCGGTCCCGAGACATTGCCTCTGGATTTGGTGCCCAGGGTGAATTGGAGGTCCTGAGCACAGACCCGGGGTGAAGGCGCCCGGCGCCACGTCAAAAATTCCCCAAGAGCGGCGGCTTGCGATTTCGCACCACACATGGGGTCGGTGATCGGGACCACCAGCACCGGCATTTCTCTGACAGCTTGGCCTCTGGGATCCAGACCTGGCCTTTTGGGGCACTTGCACTTAGCAGAGTGTCCAGCTTCCCGAGAGCCGTCGCCAGAATTTTGGACCCTAGAGGTGGTCTCTGTCGGTCCCGAGACATTGCCTCTGGATTTGGTGCCCAGGGTGAATTGGAGGTCCTGAGCGCAGGTCTGGGGCGAAGGCGCCCGGCGCCACGTCAAGAATTCCCCAAGAGCGGCCGCTTGCGATTTCGCACCACACATGGGGTCGGTGATCGGGACCACCAGCACCGGCATTTCTCTGACAGCTTGGCCTCTGGGATCCAGACCTGGCCTTTTGGGGCACTTGCACCTAGCAGAGTGTCCAGCTTCCCGAGAGCCGTCGCCAGAATTTTGGACCCTAGAGGTGGTCTCTGTCGGTCCCGAGACATTGCCTCTGGATTTGGTGCCCAGGGTGAATTGTCCTGAGCGCAGGTCTGGGGCGAAGGCGCCCGGCGCCACGTCAATAATTCCCCAAGAGCTGCCGCTTGCGATTTCGCACCACACATGGGGTCGGTGATCGGGACCACCAGCACCGGCATTTCACTGACAGCTTGGCCTCTGGGATCCAGACCTGGCCTTTTGGGGCACTTGCACCTAGCAGAGTGTCCAGCTTCCCGAGAGCCGTCGCCAGAATTTTGGACCCTAGAGGTGGTCTCTGTCGGTCCCGAGACATTGCCTCTGGATTTGGTGCCCAGGGTGAATTGGAGGTCCTGAGCACAGACCCGGGGCGAAGGCGCCCGGCGACACGTCAAGAATTCCCCAAGAGCTGCCGCTTGCGATTTCGCACCACACATGGGGTCGGTGATCCGGACCACCAGCACCGGCATTTCTCTGACAGCTTGGCCTCTGGGATCCAGACCTGGCCTTTTGGGGCACTTGCACCTAGCAGAGTGTCCAGCTTCCCGAGAGCCGTCGCCAGAATTTTGGACCCTAGAGGTGGTCTCTGTCGGTCCCGAGACATTGCCTCTGGATTTGGTGCCCAGGGTGAATTGGAGGTCCTGAGCACAGACCCGGGGCGAAGGCGCCCGGCGACACGTCAAGAATTCCCCAAGAGCTGCCGCTTGCGATTTCGCACCACACATGGGGTCGGTGATCCGGACCACCAGCACCGGCATTTCTCTGACAGCTTGGCCTCTGGGATCCAGACCTGGCCTTTTGGGGCACTTGCACCTAGCAGAGTGTCCAGCTTCCCGAGAGCCGTCGCCAGAATTTTGGACCCTAGAGGTGGTCTCTGTCGGTCCCGAGACATTGCCTCTGGATTTGGTGCCCAGGGTGAACCTTTCTGCCCTGAGCGCAGGTCTGGGGTGAAGGCGCCCGGCGCCACGTCAAGAATTCCCCAAGAGCTGCCGCTTGCGATTTCGCACCACACATGGGGTCGGTGATCGGGACCACCAGCACCGGCATTTCACTGACAGCTTGGCCTCTGGGATCCAGACCTGGCCTTTTGGGGCACTTGCACTTAGCAGAGTGTCCAGCTTCCCGAGAGCCGTCGCCAGAATTTTGGACCCTAGAGGTGGTCTCTGTCGGTCCCGAGACATTGCCTCTGGATTTGGTGCCCAGGGTGAATTGGAGGTCCTGAGCACAGACCCGGGGCGAAGGCGCCCGGCGCCACGTCAAAAATTCCCCAAGAGCGGCCGCTTGCGATTTCGCACCACACATGGGGTCGGTGATCGGGACCACCAGCACCGGCATTTCTCTGACAGCTTGGCCTCTGAGGTCCAGACCTGGCCTTTTGGGGCACTTGCACCTAGCAGAGTGTCCAGCTTCCCGAGAGCCGTCGCCAGAATTTTGGACCCTAGAGGTGGTCTCTGTCGGTCCCGAGACATTGCCTCTGGATTTGGTGCCCAGGGTGAACCTTTCTGCCCTGAGCGCAGGTCTGGGGCGAAGGCGCCCGGCGCCACGTCAATAATTCCCCAAGAGCTGCCGCTTGCGATTTCGCACCACACATGGGGTCGGTGATCGGGACCACCAGCACCGGCATTTCACTGACAGCTTGGCCTCTGGGATCCAGACCTGGCCTTTTGGGGCACTTGCACCTAGCAGAGTGTCCAGCTTCCCGAGAGCCGTCGCCAGAATTTTGGACCCTAGAGGTGGTCTCTGTCGGTCCCGAGACATTGCCTCTGGATTTGGTGCCCAGGGTGAATTGGAGGTCCTGAGCACAGACCCGGGGTGAAGGCGCCCGGCGCCACGTCAAAAATTCCTCAAGAGCTGCCGCTTGGGATTTTGCACCACACATGGGGTCGGTGATCGAGACCACCAGCACCGGCATTTCTCTGACAGCTTGGCCTCTGGGATCCAGACCTGGCCTTTTGGGGCACTTGCACCTAGCAGAGTGTCCAGCTTCCCGAGAGCCGTCGCCAGAATTTTGGACCCTAGAGGTGGTCTCTGTCGGTCCCGAGACATTGCCTCTGGATTTGGTGCCCAGGGTGAATTGGAGGTCCTGAGCGCAGGTATGGGGCGAAGGCGCCCGGCGCCACGTCAATAATTCCCCAAGAGCTGCCGCTTGCGATTTCGCACCACACATGGGGTCGGTGATCGGGACCACCAGCACCGGCATTTCACTGACAGCTTGGCCTCTGGGATCCAGACCTGGCCTTTTGGGGCACTTGCACCTAGCAGAGTGTCCAGCTTCCCGAGAGCCGTCGCCAGAATTTTGGACCCTAGAGGTGGTCTCTGTCGGTCCCGAGACATTGCCTCTGGATTTGGTGCCCAGGGTGAATTGGAGGTCCTGAGCACAGACCCGGGGTGAAGGCGCCTGGCGCCACGTCAAAAATTCCCCAAGAGCGGCGGCTTGCGATTTCGCACCACACATGGGGTCGGTGATCGGGACCACCAGCACCGGCATTTCTCTGACAGCTTGGCCTCTGGGATCCAGACCTGGCCTTTTGGGGCACTTGCACCTAGCAGAGTGTCCAGCTTCCCGAGAGCCGTCGCCAGAATTTTGGACCCTAGAGGTGGTCTCTGTCGGTCCCGAGACATTGCCTCTGGATTTGGTGCCCAGGGTGAATTGGAGATCCTGAGCGCAGGTCTGGGGCGAAGGCGCCCGGCGCCACGTCAATAATTCCCCAAGAGCTGCCGCTTGCGATTTCGCACCACACATGGGGTCGGTGATCGGGACCACCAGCACCGGCATTTCACTGACAGCTTGGCCTCTGGGATCCAGACCTGGCCTTTTGGGGCACTTGCACCTAGCAGAGTGTCCAGCTTCCCGAGAGCCGTCGCCAGAATTTTGGACCCTAGAGGTGGTCTCTGTCGGTCCCGAGACATTGCCTCTGGATTTGGTGCCCAGGGTGAATTGGAGGTCCTGAGCACAGACCCGGGGTGAAGGCGCCCGGCGCCACGTCAAAAATTCCTCAAGAGCTGCCGCTTGGGATTTTGCACCACACATGGGGTCGGTGATCGAGACCACCAGCACCGGCATTTCTCTGACAGCTTGGCCTCTGAGGTCCAGACCTGGCCTTTTGGGGCACTTGCACCTAGCAGAGTGTCCAGCTTCCCGAGAGCCGTCGCCAGAATTTTGGACCCTAGAGGTGGTCTCTGTCGGTCCCGAGACATTGCCTCTGGATTTGGTGCCCAGGGTGAATTGGAGGTCCTGAGCACAGACCCGGGGTGAAGGCGCCCGGCGCCACGTCAAAAATTCCTCAAGAGCTGCCGCTTGGGATTTTGCACCACACATGGGGTCGGTGATCGAGACCACCAGCACCGGCATTTCTCTGACAGCTTGGCCTCTGGGATCCAGACCTGGCCTTTTGGGGCACTTGCACCTAGCAGAGTGTCCAGCTTCCCGAGAGCCGTCGCCAGAATTTTGGACCCTAGAGGTGGTCTCTGTCGGTCCCGAGACATTGCCTCTGGATTTGGTGCCCAGGGTGAATTGGAGGTCCTGAGCGCAGGTCTGGGGCGAAGGCGCCCGGCGCCACGTCAAGAATTCCCCAAGAGCTGCCGCTTGCGATTTCGCACCACACATGGGGTCGGTGATCGGGACCACCAGCACCGGCATTTCACTGACAGCTTGGCCTCTGGGATCCAGACCTGGCCTTTTGGGGCACTTGCACTTAGCAGAGTGTCCAGCTTCCCGAGAGCCGTCGCCAGAATTTTGGACCCTAGAGGTGGTCTCTGTCGGTCCCGAGACATTGCCTCTGGATTTGGTGCCCAGGGTGAATTGGAGGTCCTGAGCACAGACCCGGGGCGAAGGCGCCCGGCGCCACGTCAAAAATTCCCCAAGAGCGGCCGCTTGCGATTTCGCACCACACATGGGGTCGGTGATCGGGACCACCAGCACCGGCATTTCTCTGACAGCTTGGCCTCTGAGGTCCAGACCTGGCCTTTTGGGGCACTTGCACCTAGCAGAGTGTCCAGCTTCCCGAGAGCCGTCGCCAGAATTTTGGACCCTAGAGGTGGTCTCTGTCGGTCCCGAGACATTGCCTCTGGATTTGGTGCCCAGGGTGAACTTGTCTGCCCTGAACGCAGTTCTGGGGCGAAGGCGCCCGGCGCCACGTCAAGAATTCCCCAAGAGCTGCCGCTTGCGATTTCGCACCACACATGGGGTCGGTGATCGGGACCACCAGCACCGGCATTTCTCTGACAGCTTGGCCTCTGGGATCCAGACCTGGCCTTTTGGGGCACTTGCACTTAGCAGAGTGTCCAGCTTCCCGAGAGCCGTCGGCAGAATTTTGGACCCTAGAGGTGGTCTCTGTCGGTCCCGAGACATTGCCTCTGGATTTGGTGCCCAGGGTGAATTGGAGGTCCTGAGCACAGACCTGGGGCGAAGGCGCCCGGCGACACGTCAAAAATTCCTCAAGAGCTGCCGCTTGGGATTTTGCACCACACATGGGGTCGGTGATCGAGACCACCAGCACCGGCATTTCTCTGACAGCTTGGCCTCTGAGGTCCAGACCTGGCCTTTTGGGGCACTTGCACCTAGCAGAGTGTCCAGCTTCCCGAGAGCCGTCGCCAGAATTTTGGACCCTAGAGGTGGTCTCTGTCGGTCCCGAGACATTGCCTCTGGATTTGGTGCCCAGGGTGAACCTTTCTGCCCTGAGCGCAGGTCTGGGGTGAAGGCGCCCGGCGCCACGTCAAGAATTCCCCAAGAGCTGCCGCTTGCGATTTCGCACCACACATGGGGTCGGTGATCGGGACCACCAGCACCGGCATTTCACTGACAGCTTGGCCTCTGGGATCCAGACCTGGCCTTTTGGGGCACTTGCACTTAGCAGAGTGTCCAGCTTCCCGAGAGCCGTCGCCAGAATTTTGGACCCTAGAGGTGGTCTCTGTCGGTCCCGAGACATTGCCTCTGGATTTGGTGCCCAGGGTGAATTGGAGGTCCTGAGCACAGACCCGGGGCGAAGGCGCCCGGCGCCACGTCAAAAATTCCCCAAGAGCGGCCGCTTGCGATTTCGCACCACACATGGGGTCGGTGATCGGGACCACCAGCACCGGCATTTCTCTGACAGCTTGGCCTCTGAGGTCCAGACCTGGCCTTTTGGGGCACTTGCACCTAGCAGAGTGTCCAGCTTCCCGAGAGCCGTCGCCAGAATTTTGGACCCTAGAGGTGGTCTCTGTCGGTCCCGAGACATTGCCTCTGGATTTGGTGCCCAGGGTGAACTTGTCTGCCCTGAACGCAGTTCTGGGGCGAAGGCGCCCGGCGCCACGTCAAGAATTCCCCAAGAGCTGCCGCTTGCGATTTCGCACCACACATGGGGTCGGTGATCGGGACCACCAGCACCGGCATTTCTCTGACAGCTTGGCCTCTGGGATCCAGACCTGGCCTTTTGGGGCACTTGCACTTAGCAGAGTGTCCAGCTTCCCGAGAGCCGTCGGCAGAATTTTGGACCCTAGAGGTGGTCTCTGTCGGTCCCGAGACATTGCCTCTGGATTTGGTGCCCAGGGTGAATTGGAGGTCCTGAGCACAGACCCGGGGCGAAGGCGCCCGGCGACACGTCAAAAATTCCTCAAGAGCTGCCGCTTGGGATTTTGCACCACACATGGGGTCGGTGATCGAGACCACCAGCACCGGCATTTCTCTGACAGCTTGGCCTCTGAGGTCCAGACCTGGCCTTTTGGGGCACTTGCACCTAGCAGAGTGTCCAGCTTCCCGAGAGCCGTCGGCAGAATTTTGGACCCTAGAGGTGGTCTCTGTCGGTCCCGAGACATTGCCTCTGGATTTGGTGCCCAGGGTGAATTGGAGGTCCTGAGCACAGACCCGGGGCGAAGGCGCCCGGCGCCACGTCAAGAATTCCCCAAGAGCTGCCGCTTGCGATTTCGCACCACACATGGGGTCGGTGATCCGGACCACCAGCACCGGCATTTCTCTGACAGCTTGGCCTCTGGGATCCAGACCTGGCCTTTTGGGGCACTTGCACCTAGCAGAGTGTCCAGCTTCCCGAGAGCCGTCGCCAGAATTTTGGACCCTAGAGGTGGTCTCTGTCGGTCCCGAGACATTGCCTCTGGATTTGGTGCCCAGGGTGAATTGGAGGTCCTGAGCACAGACCCGGGGTGAAGGCGCCCGGCGCCATGTCAAAAATTCCCCAAGAGCGGCGGCTTGCGATTTCGCACCACACATGGGGTCGGTGATCGGGACCACCAGCACCGGCATTTCTCTGACAGCTTGGCCTCTGGGATCCAGACCTGGCCTTTTGGGGCACTTGCACCTAGCAGAGTGTCCAGCTTCCCGAGAGCCGTCGCCAGAATTTTGGACCCTAGAGGTGGTCTCTGTCGGTCCCGAGACATTGCCTCTGGATTTGGTGCCCAGGGTGAACCTTTCTGCCCTGAGCGCAGGTCTGGGGCGAAGGCGCCCGGCGCCACGTCAAGAATTCCCCAAGAGCGGCCGCTTGCGATTTCGCACCACACATGGGGTCGGTGATCGGGACCACCAGCACCGGCATTTCTCTGACAGCTTGGCCTCTGGGATCCAGACCTGGCCTTTTGGGGCACTTGCACCTAGCAGAGTGTCCAGCTTCCCGAGAGCCGTCGCCAGAATTTTGGACCCTAGAGGTGGTCTCTGTCGGTCCCGAGACATTGCCTCTGGATTTGGTGCCCAGGGTGAATTGGAGGTCCTGAGCGCAGGTCTGGGGCGAAGGCGCCCGGCGCCACGTCAATAATTCCCCAAGAGCTGCCGCTTGCGATTTCGCACCACACATGGGGTCGGTGATCGGGACCACCAGCACCGGCATTTCACTGACAGCTTGGCCTCTGGGATCCAGACCTGGCCTTTTGGGGCACTTGCACCTAGCAGAGTGTCCAGCTTCCCGAGAGCCGTCGCCAGAATTTTGGACCCTAGAGGTGGTCTCTGTCGGTCCCGAGACATTGCCTCTGGATTTGGTGCCCAGGGTGAATTGGAGGTCCTGAGCACAGACCCGGGGTGAAGGCGCCCGGCGCCACGTCAAAAATTCCCCAAGAGCGGCGGCTTGCGATTTCGCACCACACATGGGGTCGGTGATCGGGACCACCAGCACCGGCATTTCTCTGACAGCTTGGCCTCTGGGATCCAGACCTGGCCTTTTGGGGCACTTGCACTTAGCAGAGTGTCCAGCTTCCCGAGAGCCGTCGCCAGAATTTTGGACCCTAGAGGTGGTCTCTGTCGGTCCCGAGACATTGCCTCTGGATTTGGTGCCCAGGGTGAATTGGAGGTCCTGAGCGCAGGTCTGGGGCGAAGGCGCCCGGCGCCACGTCAAGAATTCCCCAAGAGCGGCCGCTTGCGATTTCGCACCACACATGGGGTCGGTGATCGGGACCACCAGCACCGGCATTTCTCTGACAGCTTGGCCTCTGGGATCCAGACCTGGCCTTTTGGGGCACTTGCACCTAGCAGAGTGTCCAGCTTCCCGAGAGCCGTCGCCAGAATTTTGGACCCTAGAGGTGGTCTCTGTCGGTCCCGAGACATTGCCTCTGGATTTGGTGCCCAGGGTGAATTGGAGGTCCTGAGCGCAGGTCTGGGGCGAAGGCGCCCGGCGCCACGTCAATAATTCCCCAAGAGCTGCCGCTTGCGATTTCGCACCACACATGGGGTCGGTGATCGGGACCACCAGCACCGGCATTTCACTGACAGCTTGGCCTCTGGGATCCAGACCTGGCCTTTTGGGGCACTTGCACCTAGCAGAGTGTCCAGCTTCCCGAGAGCCGTCGCCAGAATTTTGGACCCTAGAGGTGGTCTCTGTCGGTCCCGAGACATTGCCTCTGGATTTGGTGCCCAGGGTGAATTGGAGGTCCTGAGCACAGACCCGGGGCGAAGGCGCCCGGCGACACGTCAAGAATTCCCCAAGAGCTGCCGCTTGCGATTTCGCACCACACATGGGGTCGGTGATCCGGACCACCAGCACCGGCATTTCTCTGACAGCTTGGCCTCTGGGATCCAGACCTGGCCTTTTGGGGCACTTGCACCTAGCAGAGTGTCCAGCTTCCCGAGAGCCGTCGCCAGAATTTTGGACCCTAGAGGTGGTCTCTGTCGGTCCCGAGACATTGCCTCTGGATTTGGTGCCCAGGGTGAATTGGAGGTCCTGAGCACAGACCCGGGGCGAAGGCGCCCGGCGACACGTCAAGAATTCCCCAAGAGCTGCCGCTTGCGATTTCGCACCACACATGGGGTCGGTGATCCGGACCACCAGCACCGGCATTTCTCTGACAGCTTGGCCTCTGGGATCCAGACCTGGCCTTTTGGGGCACTTGCACCTAGCAGAGTGTCCAGCTTCCCGAGAGCCGTCGCCAGAATTTTGGACCCTAGAGGTGGTCTCTGTCGGTCCCGAGACATTGCCTCTGGATTTGGTGCCCAGGGTGAACCTTTCTGCCCTGAGCGCAGGTCTGGGGTGAAGGCGCCCGGCGCCACGTCAAGAATTCCCCAAGAGCTGCCGCTTGCGATTTCGCACCACACATGGGGTCGGTGATCGGGACCACCAGCACCGGCATTTCACTGACAGCTTGGCCTCTGGGATCCAGACCTGGCCTTTTGGGGCACTTGCACTTAGCAGAGTGTCCAGCTTCCCGAGAGCCGTCGCCAGAATTTTGGACCCTAGAGGTGGTCTCTGTCGGTCCCGAGACATTGCCTCTGGATTTGGTGCCCAGGGTGAATTGGAGGTCCTGAGCACAGACCCGGGGCGAAGGCGCCCGGCGCCACGTCAAAAATTCCCCAAGAGCGGCCGCTTGCGATTTCGCACCACACATGGGGTCGGTGATCGGGACCACCAGCACCGGCATTTCTCTGACAGCTTGGCCTCTGAGGTCCAGACCTGGCCTTTTGGGGCACTTGCACCTAGCAGAGTGTCCAGCTTCCCGAGAGCCGTCGCCAGAATTTTGGACCCTAGAGGTGGTCTCTGTCGGTCCCGAGACATTGCCTCTGGATTTGGTGCCCAGGGTGAACTTGTCTGCCCTGAACGCAGTTCTGGGGCGAAGGCGCCCGGCGCCACGTCAAGAATTCCCCAAGAGCTGCCGCTTGCGATTTCGCACCACACATGGGGTCGGTGATCGGGACCACCAGCACCGGCATTTCTCTGACAGCTTGGCCTCTGGGATCCAGACCTGGCCTTTTGGGGCACTTGCACTTAGCAGAGTGTCCAGCTTCCCGAGAGCCGTCGGCAGAATTTTGGACCCTAGAGGTGGTCTCTGTCGGTCCCGAGACATTGCCTCTGGATTTGGTGCCCAGGGTGAATTGGAGGTCCTGAGCACAGACCCGGGGCGAAGGCGCCCGGCGACACGTCAAAAATTCCTCAAGAGCTGCCGCTTGGGATTTTGCACCACACATGGGGTCGGTGATCGAGACCACCAGCACCGGCATTTCTCTGACAGCTTGGCCTCTGAGGTCCAGACCTGGCCTTTTGGGGCACTTGCACCTAGCAGAGTGTCCAGCTTCCCGAGAGCCGTCGGCAGAATTTTGGACCCTAGAGGTGGTCTCTGTCGGTCCCGAGACATTGCCTCTGGATTTGGTGCCCAGGGTGAATTGGAGGTCCTGAGCACAGACCCGGGGTGAAGGCGCCCGGCGACACGTCAAGAATTCCCCAAGAGCTGCCGCTTGCGATTTCGCACCACACATGGGGTCGGTGATCGGGACCACCAGCACCGGCATTTCTCTGACAGCTTGGCCTCTGGGATCCAGACCTGGCCTTTTGGGGCACTTGCACCTAGCAGAGTGTCCAGCTTCCCGAGAGCCGTCGCCAGAATTTTGGACCCTAGAGGTGGTCTCTGTCGGTCCCGAGACATTGCCTCTGGATTTGGTGCCCAGGGTGAATTGGAGGTCCTGAGCACAGACCCGGGGTGAAGGCGCCCGGCGCCATGTCAAAAATTCCCCAAGAGCGGCGGCTTGCGATTTCGCACCACACATGGGGTCGGTGATCGGGACCACCAGCACCGGCATTTCTCTGACAGCTTGGCCTCTGGGATCCAGACCTGGCCTTTTGGGGCACTTGCACCTAGCAGAGTGTCCAGCTTCCCGAGAGCCGTCGCCAGAATTTTGGACCCTAGAGGTGGTCTCTGTCGGTCCCGAGACATTGCCTCTGGATTTGGTGCCCAGGGTGAACCTTTCTGCCCTGAGCGCAGGTCTGGGGCGAAGGCGCCCGGCGCCACGTCAAGAATTCCCCAAGAGCGGCGGCTTGCGATTTCGCACCACACATGGGGTCGGTGATCGGGACCACCAGCACCGGCATTTCTCTGACAGCTTGGCCTCTGGGATCCAGACCTGGCCTTTTGGGGCACTTGCACCTAGCAGAGTGTCCAGCTTCCCGAGAGCCGTCGCCAGAATTTTGGACCCTAGAGGTGGTCTCTGTCGGTCCCGAGACATTGCCTCTGGATTTGGTGCCCAGGGTGAATTGGAGGTCCTGAGCGCAGGTCTGGGGCGAAGGCGCCCGGCGCCACGTCAATAATTCCCCAAGAGCTGCCGCTTGCGATTTCGCACCACACATGGGGTCGGTGATCGGGACCACCAGCACCGGCATTTCACTGACAGCTTGGCCTCTGGGATCCAGACCTGGCCTTTTGGGGCACTTGCACCTAGCAGAGTGTCCAGCTTCCCGAGAGCCGTCGCCAGAATTTTGGACCCTAGAGGTGGTCTCTGTCGGTCCCGAGACATTGCCTCTGGATTTGGTGCCCAGGGTGAATTGGAGGTCCTGAGCACAGACCCGGGGTGAAGGCGCGCGGCGCCACGTCAAAAATTCCCCAAGAGCGGCGGCTTGCGATTTCGCACCACACATGGGGTCGGTGATCGGGACCACCAGCACCGGCATTTCTCTGACAGCTTGGCCTCTGAGGTCCAGACCTGGCCTTTTGGGGCACTTGCACCTAGCAGAGTGTCCAGCTTCCCGAGAGCCGTCGCCAGAATTTTGGACCCTAGAGGTGGTCTCTGTCGGTCCCGAGACATTGCCTCTGGATTTGGTGCCCAGGGTGAATTGGAGGTCCTGAGCGCAGGTCTGGGGCGAAGGCGCCCGGCGCCACGTCAAGAATTCCCCAAGAGCGGCCGCTTGCGATTTCGCACCACACATGGGGTCGGTGATCGGGACCACCAGCACCGGCATTTCTCTGACAGCTTGGCCTCTGGGATCCAGACCTGGCCTTTTGGGGCACTTGCACCTAGCAGAGTGTCCAGCTTCCCGAGAGCCGTCGCCAGAATTTTGGACCCTAGAGGTGGTCTCTGTCGGTCCCGAGACATTGCCTCTGGATTTGGTGCCCAGGGTGAATTGGAGGTCCTGAGCGCAGGTCTGGGGCGAAGGCGCCCGGCGCCACGTCAATAATTCCCCAAGAGCTGCCGCTTGCGATTTCGCACCACACATGGGGTCGGTGATCGGGACCACCAGCACCGGCATTTCACTGACAGCTTGGCCTCTGGGATCCAGACCTGGCCTTTTGGGGCACTTGCACCTAGCAGAGTGTCCAGCTTCCCGAGAGCCGTCGCCAGAATTTTGGACCCTAGAGGTGGTCTCTGTCGGTCCCGAGACATTGCCTCTGGATTTGGTGCCCAGGGTGAATTGGAGGTCCTGAGCACAGACCCGGGGTGAAGGCGCCTGGCGCCACGTCAAAAATTCCCCAAGAGCGGCGGCTTGCGATTTCGCACCACACATGGGGTCGGTGATCGGGACCACCAGCACCGGCATTTCTCTGACAGCTTGGCCTCTGGGATCCAGACCTGGCCTTTTGGGGCACTTGCACCTAGCAGAGTGTCCAGCTTCCCGAGAGCCGTCGCCAGAATTTTGGACCCTAGAGGTGGTCTCTGTCGGTCCCGAGACATTGCCTCTGGATTTGGTGCCCAGGGTGAATTGGAGGTCCTGAGCGCAGGTCTGGGGCGAAGGCGCCCGGCGCCACGTCAATAATTCCCCAAGAGCTGCCGCTTGCGATTTCGCACCACACATGGGGTCGGTGATCGGGACCACCAGCACCGGCATTTCACTGACAGCTTGGCCTCTGGGATCCAGACCTGGCCTTTTGGGGCACTTGCACCTAGCAGAGTGTCCAGCTTCCCGAGAGCCGTCGCCAGAATTTTGGACCCTAGAGGTGGTCTCTGTCGGTCCCGAGACATTGCCTCTGGATTTGGTGCCCAGGGTGAATTGGAGGTCCTGAGCACAGACCCGGGGTGAAGGCGCGCGGCGCCACGTCAAAAATTCCCCAAGAGCGGCGGCTTGCGATTTCGCACCACACATGGGGTCGGTGATCGGGACCACCAGCACCGGCATTTCTCTGACAGCTTGGCCTCTGAGGTCCAGACCTGGCCTTTTGGGGCACTTGCACCTAGCAGAGTGTCCAGCTTCCCGAGAGCCGTCGCCAGAATTTTGGACCCTAGAGGTGGTCTCTGTCGCTCCCGAGACATTGCCTCTGGATTTGGTGCCCAGGGTGAACCTTTCTGCCCTGAGCGCAGGTCTGGGGCGAAGGCGCCCGGCGCCACGTCAACAATTCCCCAAGAGCGGCCGCTTGCGATTTCGCACCACACATGGGGTCGGTGATCGGGACCACCAGCACCGGCATTTCTCTGACAGCTTGGCCTCTGGGATCCAGACCTGGCCTTTTGGGGCACTTGCACCTAGCAGAGTGTCCAGCTTCCCGAGAGCCGTCGCCAGAATTTTGGACCCTAGAGGTGGTCTCTGTCGGTCCCGAGACATTGCCTCTGGATTTGGTGCCCAGGGTGAACCTTTCTGCCCTGAGCGCAGGTCTGGGGCGAAGGCGCCCGGCGCCACGTCAAGAATTCCCCAAGAGCGGCCGCTTGCGATTTCGCACCACACATGGGGTCGGTGATCGGGACCACCAGCACCGGCATTTCTCTGACAGCTTGGCCTCTGGGATCCAGACCTGGCCTTTTGGGGCACTTGCACCTAGCAGAGTGTCCAGCTTCCCGAGAGCCGTCGCCAGAATTTTGGACCCTAGAGGTGGTCTCTGTCGGTCCCGAGACATTGCCTCTGGATTTGGTGCCCAGGGTGAACCTTTCTGCCCTGAGCGCAGGTGTGGGGCGAAGGCGCCCGGCGCCACGTCAAGAATTCCCCAAGAGCGGCCGCTTGCGATTTCGCACCACACATGGGGTCGGTGATCGGGACCACCAGCACCGGCATTTCACTGACAGCTTGGCCTCTGGGATCCAGACCTGGCCTTTTGGGGCACTTGCACCTAGCAGAGTGTCCAGCTTCCCGAGAGCCGTCGCCAGAATTTTGGACCCTAGAGGTGGTCTCTGTCGGTCCCGAGACATTGCCTCTGGATTTGGTGCCCAGGGTGAACCTTTCTGCCCTGAGCGCAGGTCTGGGGCGAAGGCGCCCGGCGCCACGTCAAGAATTCCCCAAGAGCGGCGGCTTGCGATTTCGCACCACACATGGGGTCGGTGATCGGGACCACCAGCACCGGCATTTCACTGACAGCTTGGCCTCTGGGATCCAGACCTGGCCTTTTGGGGCACTTGCACCTAGCAGAGTGTCCAGCTTCCCGAGAGCCGTCGGCAGAATTTTGGACCCTAGAGGTGGTCTCTGTCGGTCCCGAGACATTGCCTCTGGATTTGGTGCCCAGGGTGAATTGGAGGTCCTGAGCGCAGGTATGGGGCGAAGGCGCCCGGCGCCACGTCAAAAATTCCCCAAGAGCGGCGGCTTGCGATTTCGCACCACACATGGGGCCGGTGATCGGGACCACCAGCACCGGCATTTCTCTGACAGCTTGGCCTCTGAGGTCCAGACCTGGCCTTTTGGGGCACTTGCACCTAGCAGAGTGTCCAGCTTCCCGAGAGCCGTCGCCAGAATTTTGGGCCCTAGAGGTGGTCTCTGTCGGTCCCGAGACATTGCCTCTGGATTTGGTGCCCAGGGTGAACCTTTCTGCCCTGAGCGCAGGTCTGGGGCGAAGGCGCCCGGCGCCACGTCAAGAATTCCCCAAGAGCGGCCGCTTGCGATTTCGCACCACACATGGGGTCGGTGATCGGGACCACCAGCACCGGCATTTCACTGACAGCTTGGCCTCTGGGATCCAGACCTGGCCTTTTGGGGCACTTGCACCTAGCAGAGTGTCCAGCTTCTCGAGAGCCGTCGCCAGAATTTTGGACCCTAGAGGTGGTCTCTGTCGGTCCCGAGACATTGCCTCTGGATTTGGTGCCCAGGGTGAATTGGAGGTCCTGAGCACAGACCCGGGGTGAAGGCGCCCGGCGCCACGTCAAAAATTCCCCAAGAGCGGCCGCTTGCGATTTCGCACCACACATGGGGTCGGTGATCGGGACCACCAGCACCGGCATTTCTCTGACAGCTTGGCCTCTGAGGTCCAGACCTGGCCTTTTGGGGCACTTGCACCTAGCAGAGTGTCCAGCTTCCCGAGAGCCGTCGCCAGAATTTTGGACCCTAGAGGTGGTCTCTGTCGGTCCCGAGACATTGCCTCTGGATTTGGTGCCCAGGGTGAATTGGAGGTCCTGAGCACAGACCCGGGGCGAAGGCGCCCGGCGCCACGTCAACAATTCCCCAAGAGCGGCCGCTTGCGATTTCGCACCACACATGGGGTCGGTGATCGGGACCACCAGCACCGGCATTTCTCTGACAGCTTGGCCTCTGGGATCCAGACCTGGCCTTTTGGGGCACTTGCACCTAGCAGAGTGTCCAGCTTCCCGAGAGCCGTCGCCAGAATTTTGGACCCTAGAGGTGGTCTCTGTCGGTCCCGAGACATTGCCTCTGGATTTGGTGCCCAGGGTGAACCTTTCTGCCCTGAGCGCAGGTGTGGGGCGAAGGCGCCCGGCGCCACGTCAAGAATTCCCCAAGAGCGGCCGCTTGCGATTTCGCACCACACATGGGGTCGGTGATCGGGACCACCAGCACCGGCATTTCACTGACAGCTTGGCCTCTGGGATCCAGACCTGGCCTTTTGGGGCACTTGCACCTAGCAGAGTGTCCAGCTTCCCGAGAGCCGTCGCCAGAATTTTGGACCCTAGAGGTGGTCTCTGTCGGTCCCGAGACATTGCCTCTGGATTTGGTGCCCAGGGTGAACCTTTCTGCCCTGAGCGCAGGTCTGGGGCGAAGGCGCCCGGCGCCACGTCAAGAATTCCCCAAGAGCGGCCGCTTGCGATTTCGCACCACACATGGGGTCGGTGATCGGGACCACCAGCACCGGCATTTCACTGACAGCTTGGCCTCTGGGATCCAGACCTGGCCTTTTGGGGCACTTGCACCTAGCAGAGTGTCCAGCTTCCCGAGAGCCGTCGCCAGAATTTTGGACCCTAGAGGTGGTCTCTGTCGGTCCCGAGACATTGCCTCTGGATTTGGTGCCCAGGGTGAATTGGAGGTCCTGAGCACAGACCCGGGGTGAAGGCGCCCGGCGCCACGTCAAAAATTCCCCAAGAGCGGCGGCTTGCGATTTCGCACCACACATGGGGTCGGTGATCGGGACCACCAGCACCGGCATTTCTCTGACAGCTTGGCCTCTGGGATCCAGACCTGGCCTTTTGGGGCACTTGCACCTAGCAGAGTGTCCAGCTTCCCGAGAGCCGTCGCCAGAATTTTGGACCCTAGAGGTGGTCTCTGTCGGTCCCGAGACATTGCCTCTGGATTTGGTGCCCAGGGTGAACCTTTCTGCCCTGAGCGCAGGTGTGGGGCGAAGGCGCCCGGCGCCACGTCAAGAATTCCCCAAGAGCGGCCGCTTGCGATTTCGCACCACACATGGGGTCGGTGATCGGGACCACCAGCACCGGCATTTCACTGACAGCTTGGCCTCTGGGATCCAGACCTGGCCTTTTGGGGCACTTGCACCTAGCAGAGTGTCCAGCTTCCCGAGAGCCGTCGCCAGAATTTTGGACCCTAGAGGTGGTCTCTGTCGGTCCCGAGACATTGCCTCTGGATTTGGTGCCCAGGGTGAACCTTTCTGCCCTGAGCGCAGGTCTGGGGCGAAGGCGCCCGGCGCCACGTCAAGAATTCCCCAAGAGCGGCCGCTTGCGATTTCGCACCACACATGGGGTCGGTGATCGGGACCACCAGCACCGGCATTTCACTGACAGCTTGGCCTCTGGGATCCAGACCTGGCCTTTTGGGGCACTTGCACCTAGCAGAGTGTCCAGCTTCCCGAGAGCCGTCGCCAGAATTTTGGACCCTAGAGGTGGTCTCTGTCGGTCCCGAGACATTGCCTCTGGATTTGGTGCCCAGGGTGAATTGGAGGTCCTGAGCACAGACCCGGGGTGAAGGCGCCCGGCGCCACGTCAAAAATTCCCCAAGAGCGGCGGCTTGCGATTTCGCACCACACATGGGGCCGGTGATCGGGACCACCAGCACC
>NW_028289539.1:0-24522 GCF_059628265.1 Tinamus guttatus | reverse complement strand
GGTCTGGTGGTGGCATCTGTGGGTAGGGTGTGGGTGGTTGCTGAGTTTGGGGGTATCTTTTATCTCATTGGCCTTATTTTTGGTATATTTGGGGGGCATGCTGGTGGTGTTTGTGTACTGTGTGTCTTTGGCTGCGGATCCTTATGTTGAGGCTTGGGGAGATTGACGAGTTTTAGGGTATGGGGTGGGGTTTGTAGTGGTAATTCTAATGGGTGGGGTGGTGTGAGATTTTGTGGGGTTAGAGGAGTGATGGGTAGGAACGGTGGATTGTGGGGGGAGTGCTGTGGTCCGAGTGGATTTTAGTGGAGTAGCTATGTTTTATTCTTGGGGAGCGGGGGATGTTTGTAGTGGCGGGGTGAGGTTTGTTTTTGACACTGTTTGTGGTGTTGGAGTTGGTGCGGGGGTCTGTCATGTGGGGCAGTTCGGGCAGTTTAGGTGTGGGGGAGTCAGAAGGTAGTTTAGTGGAGAATACCAGCTTTTGGGAGCTGGAGGTAGAGGTTTAAGTCCTCTCTTTCTGAGATGTTGAGGTTGGTGAGTTTTCTAGTGTTTATTATCCCTCCTGTTTTCTTCCTTTACTTTTTCCTTACCTTTCCCTTTAAATTTGTTCCCCCCCCCCTCTGTCCCCCCCCCCCCCATTCTGTAATTAGGCGGGGGGGAAAGATACTCTAAGAAGAACAAATTCTTCAATTTTTGGTTTACAAGACCAATGTTTTAATAAACTATTAGAGTATTAAGTAGAGGATTTTGTTTTTCTAGGGTTGCAATGGTGGGGAATAGGAAGAGTAGTGTGAGGAAGTAGGTGAAAGAAGCTACTTGTCCGATAATGATGAATGGATGTTCTACAGGTTGGCTCCCGATTCATGTTAGGATGAGTAGATTGGTAAATAGAAGTCAGAATAGTGTTTGAGATAGGGGGCCGAAAAAGTTATGGAGCGTAGTTTGGATTTGTGGAGGAGTGGAATGAGGAGGAGGATTAAAAATGGAGGGCGGTTAGGGCCAGTACACCTCCTAGTTTATTGGGGATTGATCGTAAAATTGCGTATGCAAATAGGAAGTATCATTCTGGTTTAATATGTGGAGGTGTGGTTAGTGGATTGGCTGGGGGTAAAGTTTTCTGGGTCTCCTAGAAGGTTTGGGAAGAAGAAGGTGAGGGTTAAGAGTGGGATAAATAGTAAGATGAATCCTAGAATGTCTTTTGTGGTAAAATAGGGGTGAAATGGAATTTTGTCGCAAATGGGAGATTGATTCCTAGGGGATTATTAGAGCCGGATTCGTGGAGGAAAGTTAGGTGAATGATTGAGAGGCTTGCGATGAGGAAAGGTAAGAGGAAGTGAAGGGCGAAGAATCGCGTTAGGGTGGGGTTGTCTACGGAAAATCCTCCTCAGGCTCATTCAACAAGGGTTTGGCCCGATGTAGGGAATGGCTGAAAGAAGATTAGTGATAACGGTAGCTCCTCAGAAGGATTATTTGTCCTCATGGGCAGAACATAGCCTACAAAAGCTGTGGCTATAAGTGTAAAGAGTAGGATAACTCCAGTATTTCATGTCTCTTTGTAGAGGTATGAGCCATAGTATAGTCCTCGTCCAATATGTAAGTAGATGCAGATAAGAAGAAGGAGGCTCCGTTTGCGTGAAGATTACGGATAAGTCAGCCATATTGGATGTCTCGGCAGATATGGGCTACAGAGTGAAAGGCTAGGGAGGTGTCGGCTGTATAGTGAGTGGCTAGTAGTAATCCAGTTAGGATTTGTGTAATGAGACAGATTCCTAGTAAGGATCCGAAGTTCCATCAGGTTGAAATGTTTGAGGGGGATGGTAGGTCAATTAGGGAGTTGTTGATGATTTTAAGTAGGGGGGTGTGATTTTCGGGATGTTTGGGGCCATTAGTTAAGTAGAAGTAAGATAAAGATTGACAAGGCAAAGGAGCTTAGGTAGGTTTTAATTAATCCTGAGTGTAATGGGGTGCAGGATTTTGTGGCTAAGAGTTGGATATCGGCAAGTCCTTCTGGTCCGATTTTTTTTGCATCATGATAAGTCAATTAGGTGGGATGCAATTTTTTGTCCAGAGTTGAGGAGTTTAGTGGAGGTTGTTCGGTGGCTAAGTGGGTTGACAGTAACCTAATGTTAGAGAGAAGTTCATTAGGGTATTTTGGTTAGGGAGAGTAAGGTTGTGGGTTAGGTTTGGTTAGTTCTAGGGCTAAGAGGATACCTAGGATTGTGACTAGGAGAGCGGCAATTTTGATGATGGTGGGTATTGTTATTGGAAGTGTTTTTGTGGGAAGTATGTTGGATGAGATTAGAATACCTGCAGTAATGCTTCCTAAAGCGAGGCGGGTCATGGGGTTTAGGATATTAGGTAATGTTTTCGTTAATGGGGGCTGTAGGGGTGATTCGACAATATCCGGTTTGAACTATAAGAGTTATTCGTAGACTGTATGTAGCTGTAAATGATGTAGCGAGTAATGTAAGTAGTAGGGCTCAAGAGTTTAGGTAGGAATTGTTGAGGCTCTCGATGATAAGGTCTTTGGAGTAGAACCCGGCTAAGAAGGGGGTGCCGATCAGGGCAAGGTTGCCGATGGTGAGGCAGGAAGAGGTTATGGGGAGAAGTTTTTGTAATCCACCTATTTTTCGGATGTCTTGTTCTCCGGCAAGGTTGTGGATAATTGAGCCTGAGCATAGGAATAGTATGGCTTTGAAGAAGGCGTGAGTGGAGATGTGTAGGAATGCTAGTTGAGGGAGGTTAAGACCGATGGTTACTATTATTAGTCCGAGTTGGCTAGATGTAGAGAAAGCAATGATTTTTTTAATATCATTTTGTGTTAATGCGCAGATAGCTGCAAATATAGTGGAGATAGCACCTAAACATAAGCACAGGGTTAGGGCTGTTGGGGAGTTGGAGAACATGGGGTGGGTGCGAATAAGTAGGAAGATGCCGGCTACAACTATAGTGCTTGAGTGTAATAGGGCAGATACTGGTGTGGGGCCTTCTATGGCAGCAGGGAGTCATGGGTGAAGACCAAATTGTGCGGATTTGCCGGTAGCAGCAATAATTAATCCTAGGAGTGGGAGGATGGGGATTTGATTGTTGTGTTGGGGTTGGATGTCTCATGAGTTAATAGAGGAGGCTAGTCAGGCTATGCATATAATAAGTCCAATATCTCCAATTCGGTTGTAGATGATTGCTTGGAGGGCGGCAGTATTAGCGTCAGTTCGTCCGTGTCATCAACCAATTAGGAGAAAGGATATAATGCCTACTCCTTCTCAGCCGATAAAAAGTATGAATATGTTGTTGGCGACTGTTAGGACGAGTATAGCAATTAGGAATATGAGGAGGTATAAGAAGAATTTAGTGATAGAGGGGTCTGAAGCTATGTATCAGGTTGCGAATTGTATAATTGATCAGGTTACAAATAAGGCGATAGGAAAAAATACTGTGGAATATTGGTCGAGTTTAAAGCTTATGAGGATCTTGAAGTTGGTGGTGAGATTTCAGTGTCAGTAGGAGGTAATTGTATTGGTTCCGGAGAGCATATAGGTGATTATGGGAATGAGACTGATGAGGAAAGCAGATTTTACATAGGAAGTAATAGTTGAAGGGGTATTTTTGTGATTGGAGAAGATGAGGGTGGAAATGATTGGCATAGAGAGGATTGTTAGTGTTAGTAGGGTTATGGTATTAAGGAGTAATAAGGTTTTTATTACTTTTACTTGGAGTTGCACCAAGATTAGTGGCTCCTAAGACCAGTGGATTACTATTATCCTTTAAAAGTAAGGGGGCTGAGAGTTTAGTCTCAGATGCAGGAGTTAGCAGTTCTTGCTGGTTAAACCGCCCCTTGGCGAATAAGGAGGTTTGAACTTCTATTTTTAGAATCACAGTCTAATGTTTGGGTTGAAACTATATTCGCATTATATATAATTTGAAATGAGTTCTGGTTTAGTGATTAAGAGAAGTATGGGTAAGGTGTGAAGGGTTATTAGTAGGTGTTCTCGTGTGGTTGTGCAGTGAATTGAGGTGATGTGAGAGGGAGGTGCTCCTCGTTGAGTAGCGAGGAATATGGTCAGGCTGTAGGAGGCGGTGAGTAGGGTTGCAAGGCCAGTTAGAATGATTGTAAAAGGGGATCATTTGAATAGGCTGATTATAATGGTAAGTTCGGCTATGAGATTGATTGTTGGGGGAGAGGCTATGTTTGTTAGGTTGGCTAGAAGTCATCATGTGCATATGAGGGGGAGTAGAGATTGTAAGCCTCGGGTTAGGATCAGGATACGACTGTGTGTACGTTCGTAGTTTGTGTTTGCCAGGCAGAATAATATGGAGGAGGTGAGGCCATGGGCGATTATAAGGGTTATGGCTCCTGAGAAGGATCATTCAGTTTGGATTATGCAGGCAGCGATTGTGAGGCCTATGTGGCTAATAGATGAGTATGCGATTAGTGATTTTAGATCAGTTTGGCGTAGGCAGATGGAGCTGGTTATTAGTGCGCCTCATAGGGCGAGGGTAAGGAACGGGTAGGAGAGGTAGGTAGTTAGTGGGCCTGTAATTGCAGTAATTCGTATGATACCATAACCACCTAATTTTAGGAGGAGGGCAGCGAGGAGTATGGATCCTGCAATGGGAGCTTCTACATGAGCTTTTGGCAGTCATAGGTGAAGTCCATATAGTGGGGCTTTAACTATAAATGCTGTTAAGAGTGCTATGCTTGATAGAATGTTAGTCCATGACGATGATGATAGGGGATGTAGAAGTTTTATGGTAGGTATGTGAAGTGTGCCTGTTTGTATGTGGAGGTGTAGAAGAGCGATTAGCAGGGGGAGGGAGCTGATTAGGGTATAAAATAAAAGATAAATGCCAGCGCTAAGACGTTCTGGTTGGTTGCCTCATCGTGTGATTAAAATTAGTGTTGGAATTAGGGTAGCTTCGAAAGAGATGTAAAATAAGGATAGTTCTGTGGATGAAAAGGCTAGGAGAATAAAGGGTTGGATAGTAATAAGAGTGGTGATGAAGATATATTTTCGTGTCATTGGTTCGGGGTGAAGGTGGTTTTGGCTGGCAATAAGTATGAGTGGAAGAAGTCAGCAGGAAAGTACTAGGAGTGGGGCTGAGATTTGATCAATACCTGATCATTGGTTTAAAAATTTGTAGGGGAAGTATGTTGGGTGCAATCATTGTAGGCTAAGGGAAGCGATTAGTAAGCTGTAGGTTGTGGTAATAGTTCAGGTGAGGTTTTTGGGGGATAGTAGGGCTGTTGGGATGAGTATTATCGTAGGGATTATAATTTTTAGCATTGTAGTAGATTTAGGTTGTGGAGATGGTCTGAGCCGTGGGTTCGGGTTGATGCTACTAGTATGGCGAGTCCTGTACCAGCTTCACAGGCAGAGAAGGTTAGTATTAGTACGGGGATGAGTGTGAATGATGGAGTTTGGGTATGGATTGGTCAGATTGAGAGGGCGATGTATAGTGAGAGTATCATGCTTTCTAGGCATAGTAGGGCTGAGATGAAGTGGGTTCGATGAAAGGCTAGTCCTAGACAGCTGAGGATGAAGGCAGAATAGAAGCTGGGGTGTACTAACATGAGAAAGTTACAGTAGTTGCTGTAATTTGCCGAGTCGAAGTCGGCTGTCTTGTATTAGACTAACTTTCTATTATTCAGCTCATTCAAGTCCTCCTTGGACCCACTCGTAGACTAATCCGAGGGTCAGTAGAAGTAGAATTAGGGAGGTTCATAGTATTGTGAGTAGTGGATTGGGGAGTTGGATTGCTCATGGGAGAGGGAGTAGTAGGGCGATTTCTAGGTCAAATAGTAAGAATAAGATTGCTACTGAGGAAGAATCGGATCGAGAATGGCAGTCGAGCTGATCCTAGGGGATCAAAGCCACATTCGTATGGAGAGAGTTTTTCGGTGTCTGGGCTTATTTGGGCTAGTCATAAGTTGATAGTAGTTAGGAGAGTGCTGAGGATTAGGGTTACTAGGAGTATAAATGTAATTATGTTTATTACTCTTCTCTGGGATGTAACCAGATTTTAAAGATTGGAAGTCAATTGTAATAATTATACTAGAAGAGTAAGATCCTCATCAGTAGATGGTGATGTAGAGGAATAATCAGATTACATCAACGAAGTGTCAGTATCAAGCAGCTGCTTCAAAGCCGAAATGATGATTAGATGTAAAATGAAATTTGACAAGGCGGAGAAGACATACGGTTAGGAAGGTGGATCCAATAATTACGTGTAATCCGTGGAATCCAGTTGCTACAAAGAATGTGGAGCCGTAAACTCCATCAGCAATAGAGAATGGAGCTTCGTGGTACTCTATGGTTTGTAGTAGGGTAAAATAAAATCCAAGGAGGATGGTTAATAGTATAGCTTGAATAGCCTGTTTTCGGTTGCATTCGGTAATGCTGTGATGGGCTCAGGTTACGGTGACTCCGGATGCTAGGAGGACGGCGGTGTTGAGTAGTGGAACTTCTATAGGGTTTAATGGAGTAATTCCAGTAGGGGGTCATAAGCCTCCGAGCTCAGGTGTAGGTGCTAGGCTTGAGTGGAAGAATGCTCAGAAAAATCCTAGGAAGAAGAAAGCTTCTGATGTAATGAATAGGACTATTCCGTATCGTAAGCCCTTTTGGACGGTCGGGGTGTGATGGCCTTGGAATGTTCCTTCTCGGACAATGTCTCGTCATCATTGGATTATAATGAGGATTAGGGATACTAGGCCTACTGAAAGTAAGTGGGTGGAGTTAAAATGAAATCATATGATTAGGCCAGAGGTCGTAAGGAGGGCTGCAATAGCTCCAAAGATGGGTCATGGGCTTGGATCTACTATGTGGTATGAGTGTGCTTGGTGTGCCATTAGATGTTTTCTTGTAAGTATAAGCTAATAAGTAGAACGAATACGTAGGCTTGGATTATTGCCACTGCTAATTCTAGAATGGTAAGTAAGAGTAGGATGGTGAAGGTTACGATGGATATAGCTGGGAAGATTTGTAGTAGGGCAATTGTAGCGGTGGAGGTGAGTTGGATTAGTAAGTGTCCTGCAGTTAAGTTTGCGGTGAGTCGGACCCCTAGGGCAATGGGACGAATGATTTGGCTGATAGTTTCGATTAGGATTAGGGCAGGAATGAGTGGGGTTGGGGTACCTTCCGGCAGAATATGGCCTAATGATGTGGAGGGTTGGTTTCGAAGTCCGGTGAGGATAGTAGCGAGTCAAAGAGGAAAAGCTAGTGCTATATTTATAGATAGTTGGGTTGTGGGAGTAAAGGTATATGGTAGTAGCCCAAGTAGGTTAGTTAGGAGAAGGAGGATTATCAGTGAAGATAGGATGAGGGCTCATTTATGACCAGGCTTGTTTAGGGGGTTTATTAGTTGTTTGGTTATTAATTTAGTCAGTCAGAGTTGTACAGTTGTCAGGCGGTTGGAGAGTCAACGGCTATTGGGGGATGGTAAGAGAATAGTAGGAAAGATTATGGAGATTATGATTAATGGGAATCCCATGAGTTGGGGACTAGCGAATTGGTCAAAGAATGTTAAGTTCATGGTCAGTATCAGGGTAGGGGTTTAAGGGTGGATTTAATTTTGTGAGATGGTGGATTGGGGAAGTACATGGTTGAGGATTTAGGTTGTATGATTAGCAGAAAGATGATTCATAGGGAGGTCATGATGAAGAATCAGGGGTTAGGATTTAATTGAGGCATATCATTAAGGAGGAGTAAAACCTCTATCTTCTAGCTTAAAAGGCTAGTGCTGTGGCATAGCTTCTTAATGATTAGTTTGAGAGGTGTGATGATCAATTCTCGAAGTATGGGAGTGGGGCTGATTCAATTACGATTGGTATGTAGCTGTGGTTAGCTCCACAGATTTCTGAGCATTGACCATAAAAAATTCCAGGCCGGGTTGCTGTGAATGAAGTTTGATTGAGTCGTCCAGGGATAGCGTCGGTTTTTACTCCGAGAGTGGGGACTGCTCAAGAGTGTAGGACATCTCCAGCGGTAACAATTACTCGGATAGGGGATTCTATGGGAATTACAACTCGGTTGTCTACTTCTAGGAGTCGGAAATGGCCTGTGGGTAGTTCTGAAGTTGGAATTATGTAAGAGTCAAATGAGAGGTCTTTAAAGTCTGTATATTCATATGATCAGTATCATTGATGGCCAATTGCCTTTAGGGTTAGATCTGGTTCATCAATTTCGTCTATTATGTATAGGATTTGGAGGGATGGAAGGGCTAGTAAGATTAGTACAATGGCGGGTAGGATAGTCCAGATAAGTTCAATTTCTTGGGCATCTACAGTATTGGAGGATAATTTTTCTGTGAGTATGAGGGTTAGAATGTATAGGACTAGGCTGCAGATGGCCAGTGCTACTATTAGAGCGTGGTCATGGAATTCGACTAGTTCTTCTATGATTGGGGATGATGCGTCTTGGAATCCAAGTTGGGATGGGTTGGCCACGTGAGATGTACAGGGGTTTAACCTGTGATTTGGTCTTGACAAGGCCATGTAATAGATTTACTAACTTCTCATAAGAAAGAAGCATAAGTGGTTAGTGCGGTTGGCTTGAAACCAACATGAGGAGGTTCGATTCCTTCCTTTCTTGGACTTGAACATATGCTGGTTCTTCAAAGGTGTGGTGAGGGGGTGGGCAGCCGTGGATTCATTCGATGTTTGTAGGGGTCAGTTCAGGTTGTTGGATTTTACGCTTAGAAGAAAATGCCTCTCAGATAATGAACATGAGTATAATGACAGCCGTTATGGAGATTAGGGAGCCAATGGAGGATATGGTGTTTCAAATGGTGTAGGCATCTGGGTAGTCAGAGTATCGTCGTGGTATTCCGGCTAGTCCTAGAAAGTGCTGTGGGAAAAAGGTTAGGTTAACTCCTGTGAATATGACTCCAAAGTGGGCTTTTGTTCAGGTTGGGTGTAGGGTGAATCCTGTGAATAGGGGGAATCAGTGTGTGAATCCGGCTAAGATAGCGAATACGGCTCCTATGGATAGGACATAGTGGAAGTGTGCAACTACGTAGTATGTGTCGTGTAGAGCAATGTCAAGTGAGGAGTTGGCTAGTACGATGCCAGTAAGTCCTCCAATGGTAAAGAGGAAAATAAAGCCTAGGGCTCAGAGGATTGGAGGGTCTCATTTGATTGTACCTCCATGAAGGGTAGCTAGTCAGCTAAAGACTTTGATACCAGTGGGGATGGCAATAATTATAGTGGCGGATGTAAAGTAGGCTCGTGTATCAACGTCTATTCCGACGGTAAATATATGGTGAGCTCATACGATGAAGCCTAGGAATCCAATGGATAGTATGGCTCAGACTATTCCTATATATCCGAAGGGTTCTTTTTTTCCAGCGTAATAGGCAACTACATGGGAGATAATTCCGAATCCTGGGAGAATGAGGATATAAACTTCTGGGTGGCCAAAAAATCAGAATAGATGTTGGTATAGAATAGGGTCTCCTCCTCCTGCAGGGTCGAAGAATGAGGTATTGAGATTTCGGTCAGTAAGGAGCATAGTAATGCCAGCAGCTAGTACTGGGAGGGATAATAGTAGGAGGATAGCAGTAATTAGGACGGATCACACAAATAGTGGGGTTTGGTATTGTGATAAGGCTGGGGGTTTTATATTGATAGCGGTAGTAATAAAGTTAATTGCTCCGAGGATAGAAGATACTCCAGCGAGATGTAAGGAGAAGATAGCTAGGTCTACAGAGGGACCTGCGTGGGCTATATTCCCGGCTAGTGGGGGGTAGACGGTTCATCCAGTACCCGCTCCAGCTTCAATAGTGGATGAGGCTAGTAGGAGTAGAAATGATGGTGGTAGGAGTCAGAAGCTTATGTTGTTCATTCGGGGGAAGGCCATATCAGGGGCTCCAATTATAAGTGGAACTAATCAGTTCCCAAAGCCGCCAATTATTACTGGTATAACTATGAAGAAAATTATAACGAAGGCATGGGCTGTTACGATGACGTTGTAAATTTGGTCATCACCTAGTAAAGTGCCTGGTTGGCCAAGTTCAGCGCGGATTAGTAGGCTTAGGGCTGTGCCTACTATACCTGCTCATGCACCAAAAATAAGGTACAATGTACCGATATCTTTATGGTTTGTTGAGAATAATCATCGATTGATAAAGGTCACAGGTAAGATGGCTGAGAGATTAGGCGTTAGGCTGTAGTCCTTTTTACAGAGGTTCAAGTCCTCTTCTTATCGGCTTTGTAGTGAAGTTCATGTTGGGTTGCAAACCCATCGATGTGCAATAGAAGTGCACCGAAGCCTGGTAGGCAGAAGCCTGTTGGATGGGGCACTTAGCTGTTAACTAAGGGGTTGTGGGATCAAAGCCCACCTGTCTAGTGAGGCTTTAGCTTAATAAAAGCGTCCGATTTGCATTCGGGAGATACAGGTTAATGTCCTGTTGGCTTTAGCAGAAACTAAGAGGATTTAACTCTTATTTAAAGCTTTGAAGGCCTTTGGTTTATCTATTATCCTAAGTTTCTAGAACAAGGAGAAGATTATGGGGGATAGGGGGATGAGGGTGATGCAGAGAGAAGTAAGAATTGCGGTGGGGGTATGGGAGGCTTTATTAATATATCATAATTTTATGTAATTAGAGGAGTTCGGGGCCAGAGTAATTGTGGAATGATATGTTAGGCGTAAGTAGAAGAATAATCCCAGGAGCGAGAGTATGGAGATGACAATGGCTGTGGGTGTCATTTCTTGAATAGTTAATTCTTGGAGGATTATTCATTTGGGTAAGAAGCCCAATAGTGGGGGGAGTCCCGCTAGGGATAGGAGAGTTAGTATTAGGCTGGTATTCAGTGCTGGAGCTTTGGTCCATGAGGTTATTAGTATGGAGAGATTTGTAGCTTTGGTTATATTTAATGAGAGGAATACAGGCGTTGTTATGATTATATATAAGTAGAAGGTTAAGATGGCAAGGTTGGGGTTATAGATGATGATTGTAGTAGTTCAGCCAAGGTGGGAGATAGAGGAGAAGGCTAGGATTTTTCGGGTTTGGGTTTGATTTAATCCCATTCATCCGCCGATCATTGTGGAGGCAATAGCTATAGTTATGATGATGGTAGGGTTTAGTGAGGGTGCGATAAGGATTAGGATTGTTAGTGGTGGGAGTTTGATTATTGTCGATAGTAGAAGAGCAGTGATTAGTGAGGTTCCTTGTAGTACTTCTGGGAACCAAAAGTGGAAGGGTACTAGACCCAGTTTTATGGCGATAGAGGCTGTCAGTAATAAGGAGGATGTGGGATTGGTTAATTGGGTAATGTCTCATTGACCAGTGTCTCAGGCATTAATTATACTGGAGAATAGTATTAGGGCAGAAGCTGAGGCTTGGACCAAAAAGTATTTGATGGAGGCTTCTACAGCTCGTGGGTGGTGGGATTTGGAGATTAGGGGAATGGTAGCGAGAGTGTTGATTTCTAGTCCAGTTCAAGCTAGGATTCAGTGGCTGCTGGACATAGTAATAGTGGATCCCAGGGTAATGCTGGCCAGTGAAATTAGCTTGGTGTGAGGGTACATTAGTAAAGGAGGGAGTTAAACCATCGTTTTCGGGGTATGGGCCCGATAGCTTAGTTAGCTGACTTTACTAGGAAATAATATAGAGGAAGTATGGGGAGTTTTGATCTCCTTTGTGTAGGTTCGATTCCTGCTTTTCTAATTAGCTAAGGAAATGAGAGGATTGGTAGACCTCTATGTTCACTTTATCATAGTGACCCTTAGGTTCAGGCACATTTCCATGGGTAGGTATTGCATCTTAGGCATGGGGGTAGGCCTGCGAATGAAATTGGTATACTTGTATGTCAGAGGCAAAAGGCTAGGGTAAGGGGTAGGAAATTTTTTCATAGTAGATGTATTAATTGATCATAGCGGAATCGTGGGTAAGAAGCTCGTACTCATAAGAATCCTGAGGTTAAAAGTAGAGTTTTTACGGCTAGGATTATGGGGAAAAGCTGGTAGGGTAGGCTTAGTGAACTAGGATTGATGAATAGGATTGTGGTTATGGCATTTATTAATATAATGTTAGCATATTCTGCTAGGAAGAATAGGGCAAATGGGCCAGCAGAGTATTCAACGTTAAACCCTGAGACTAGTTCTGATTCTCCTTCTGTCAGGTCGAAAGGGGCTCGATTGGTTTCTGCAAGTGTAGAGATATACCATATTATTGTTAAGGGTCAGGTAGCAAAGATAAGGTATAGGGGTTCTTGAGTTGTTGCTAGGGTGTTGAGGGTATAGTTTCCGCTTAGGGTGATGATTGATAATAAGATAATTGCTAGGGTTACTTCATAAGAGATTGTTTGTGCTACAGCTCGTAGGGCACCAATTAGAGCGTATTTTGAGTTAGAAGCTCAGCCTGATCATAGAATAGAGTATACGGCTAAACTTGATATAGAGAGTAGAAATAATAGTCCAAGGTTTATGTCTGAGAGTGGGAATGGAATGGGTAGGGGAATTCAGATGGTGAGAGCTAGGAGCAGAGCTAGAATTGGGGTTATTGTGAATAAAAGAGGGGAAGATGTTGAAGGACGAACGGGTTCTTTGATGAAGAGTTTAACTCCATCTGCGATGGGTTGAAGTAATCCAAATGGGCCAACAATATTAGGCCCCTTTCGGGCTTGTATGTAGCTTAAGATTTTTCGTTCAAGTAATGTAAGAAATGCCACTGCAATGAGAATAGGAATAACATATGATAGGGATATGAGCAAATAATTTACAGTGTACATGGTGTGTGCAGCTAGAGAGAGGATTTGAACCTCTGGATAAAGGGCTTAAGCCTTTTGCATTTGCCAAGCTCTGCCACGCTAGCTATCCTTTATCTAGGATGTTCGGTGGTTTGATTCATTCTTATTAGTTCAGTTGTGTTCACTAATTAGAAGGGGGGCATGTCAGTGAACATAGGCCCCACTGCCCCGGTCCTTTCGTACTAGGGGAAGTAAAAGCATAGATAGAAACCGACCTGGATTGCTCCGGTCTGAACTCAGATCACGTAGGACTGTTAATCGTTGAACAAACGAACCCTTAATAGCGGCTGCACCATTAGGTTGTCCTGATCCAACATCGAGGTCGTAAACCTCCTTGTCGATAGGGGCTCTTGAAGGAGATTGCGCTGTTATCCCTGGGGTAGCTTGGTTCATTGGTCAATTATATTGGGTCTGATTACTATTAGTACTTTGAGGGGTATAATCTAGGTTAAGATTATGTGATCTTATTTTTTGGAGGCTAGTCTATACTCCAAGGTCGCCCCAACCAAAAAATTAGGACCATTGAGTGCAAGAGGGTGGGCCTTGAAGGTTTAGAGAGTGGTGGCATTGGTCTAGAATTTTTAAGTTCCACAGGGTCTTCTCGTCTTATGATGATATTCCTGCTTTTGCACAGGGAGATCAATTTCATTGATTATCTGCAAGAGACAGTTAAGACCTCGTTTAGCCATTCATACAGGTCTCGATTTATGAGACAATTGATTGCGCTACCTTCGCACGGTTAGGATACCGCGGCCGTTAAACCTTAGTCACTGGGCAGGCATCACCTTCAATACTTGTGTAAGCTGAAGGCTATGTTTTTGGTAAACAGTCGGGCCTTGGGCTTGCCGAGTTCCTTTTGCAGATTTAAATCTTTCTGGGGGCGCTCCAGGGTAGGTGTAACAGGTTAGTTAAATATTCGGTCTTGTGGAGTTGTGGTATAAGTCGTACTGTTAATAATAGTTTAGTATGTAAGCTTGCGCCTAGAGAGGGGGGTCCCCTTCAAATTACTCATTTTAGCATGAATTCTCCTATGGTCATAGGTTGGTCTGCTAGTGGTGAGGGATTCACGGTGTTTTTGGTATTTTTGGAGATATGAGCTTTAACGCACTCTTGATTGATGGCTGCTTGAAGGCCTACATGTAAAAGGAGTAGTTTGTATTATCCTCTGGTTTAGGTTGTGTCCTGATTTAAAGGAGCTGTACCTCCTTTAAATTACTCCTAAATATCTCATTGTAGTAATTTAGTATATCTGGAGGGGAAAATTTAGGGAGGAACTTACATTCGTTTCGCAGGCAACCAGCTATCACCTAGCTCGATTGGCTTTTCACCTCTACTAACAAGTCATCCCACTCTTTTGCCACAGAGACGGGTTTGCTCATGATAGCTGCTTGTAGGTAGCTCGCATAGGTTTCGGGATGGCAAGCTAAAGTTCATTATGCTTGATTATTCTTGCTAAATCATGATGCAAAAGGTACAAGAGTTGGTCTTTGCTGTTTTATGCTTGGTTTTTCACTGCTATTTCAACTTTCCCTCACGGTACAAATTTTCTATTGCGTCAAGTAACTTTTCTATCGCCTATACTAGGTGTAGAAAAATGTTTTAATTGTTTTGTAGAGAAATTTAGTGTTGTGATTAATTGGTTTGAGCTAGAGTTGGCATCAGGTCGGTCCTAGTTAGAAGACATCTTTCAGGTGTAAGCTGAATGCTTTGCAATTATAGCTACGTCCTGATATGCTAAGTACACCTTCCGGTACACTTACCTTGTTACGACTTACCTCATCTTCAGCTTTGGTTTAGATCATTATTTATGTGGATAATTGCTTGTGAGGAGGGTGACGGGCGGTATGTACGTGCCCTAGAGCCAGTTTAAGGTGAACTTTCTGGTTTCATCTTACTGCTAAATCCGCCTTCTAAGGGGTTTTCATTACCTTGTTCGTTGAAGAATTATTCTATATTAGAAAATGTAGCCCATTTCTTCCATCTCATTCGCTATACCTTGACCTGTCTTGTTAGCGGAGGGCTGTTGTGCTCGCTATTGAACTCTCATTTAGGCGGGCTGGTGACGGCGGTATGTAGGCTGTTTGGGCAAGGGATGGTCGGGTGTATCGTGGAGTATCGATTATAGAACAGGCTCCTCTAGGTGGGTTTAGGGCACCGCCAAGTCCTTAGAGTTTTAAGCGTTTGTGCTCGTAGTTCTCGGGCGGATGTTTTGGTAGGGGTAAACATCTAGATTTAGGGCTAAGCATAGTGGGGTATCTAATCCCAGTTTGTTTCTTAGCTTTCGTGGAGTATAATTGGCCCTATAAGTACTGGGACCATTTTTACGTAGGGTTTTGGTACCTCTTAGGCTTGTGACAGCTTAGGTGTACTTTGGTCCGAGCTGATTAGATAACATGTTTCCACGCTTTACGCCGTGTACCATTAATTTGGGCCTCTTGTATGACCGCGGTGGCTGGCACAAGATTTACCGGCCCTAAGTCATTATAACTAAGTCAAGTTTTCACTTATGGCTTAATGTCAATTACTGCTGGAAGCCCGTGGGGGTGTGGCTGAGCAAGGTGTCTTGGGCTACTACGAGGAGAATATGGTGTGCCTGATACCTGCTCCTCTTACTTCTAGTAGAGTAGAAGTTTATGAGGGCATTTACACTGGAGTGCGGATACTTGCATGTATATGTCTAATGATAATTAATGGTAAGGTTAGGACTAAGTCTTTTGTCCTTGGGTTGGGTAAACCATCTTGGCATCTTCAGTGTCATGCTTTGCGTTAAGCTACAAGGACGTATTGGTTTCGCTGCCTATGTTTTTATTTGGGCAGGCTGATTCGTTTATGTTTTTTGGTTTAAATTGTGCAGGGAGTTTTGGGATGGGGAGGAGAATAGTGGTTGTCATGGTTATGGTGTGAAAATAGGGGGAAGTTGGCTGGAGAGGGTTGGTGAAAATGGGTTGAAAAAATTTTTTGAAAAAAAAAATTTTTTTAAAATTTTTTGAAAAAAAAATTTTTTTTAGTAGTAACTTTAGGAGTGACAAAAATATAAAAAAATGAAAAAAATTGTAAAAAAATCAAAAAAAATGTTGTAAATTGAAGCTATAGTTTTTCTCTAATTTTGAAAAAAATTAGAGAAAAATAGAGCATTGGAAATTGGGTTTTATATGTCCGACAAGCATTCACTATTATACCCCAATTAGTTGGGGGTGGATCAAGATCAACCAAATGCGGATGGCAAGTGCATCAGTGTCCGAATGATTCCACATATACGCCGACCGTCTCATTAATCGGTCCCGGAACAGAGACGCATTACGAAGACCATTGATGTCCAGACCTAAATTGTTGGCTTTCTGACTATGCATAGTATGGGGGCACGTTGAAGTAGCAGAGAAAAAAAAAGGGAGCTAGATGGACGGAAGAGTTAAAAATGTCGAGATTATGGGAGAATATGGTGCATCTCACATACCAGAAGCCTTTTAAAAAGCATTCTGTGGGGATTAAGCCATTAGGGACCCTGAAGTAGGAACCAGAGGTGCGTGAACCATTGTATATTAAATGTAGGTTCCTGAAACTAGAGCATACGGGATCTAACCATGCAAGCGGTTGCTGATTTCTCGTGAGGGGAGGAGACTAGAAATCCATCTGATACTGGACGTTTGACTGCTTGACTGTTATGAGCATATATAGAAATTTAGTGATTGGTGGAAGATCATGAACTGAATAAGGGATTTAAGGCTATATTGGATTAATCACTATAAATGGGTTAAGTAAATTAATGTCCTATAAAACATAGTATGAGGGGATGATTAATGTCCTATATAAATGTATGCACGATAATACATAGAAATACTAAGTAGTACCTCTATGGGGGGGTAGGGGGGGTAGATCTATAGGTGTTCTTGTAGTTGAGTACAACGGCAGTTTTTCAGACTGCAGCCCTTGGATTGTAGCCAAGCAAGAATTATGACGTACTTTGTATCTTTCTTAGGGGTTTGCTTTATTTTAGGTGCTTTGGCAGTGGCATCAAACCCATCGCCGCAGTATGGGGCGATGGGTCTGGTGGTGGCATCTGTGGTAGGGTGTGGGTGGTTGCTGAGTTTGGGGGTATCTTTTATCTCATTGGCCTTATTTTTGGTATATTTGGGGGGCATGCTGGTGGTGTTTGTGTACTGTGTGTCTTTGGCTGCGGATCCTTATGTTGAGGCTTGGGGAGATTGACGAGTTTTAGGGTATGGGGTGGGGTTTGTAGTGGTAATTCTAATGGGTGGGGTGGTGTGAGATTTTGTGGGGTTAGAGGAGTGATGGGTAGGAACGGTGGATTGTGGGGGGAGTGCTGTGGTCCGAGTGGATTTTAGTGGAGTAGCTATGTTTTATTCTTGGGGAGCGGGGATGTTTGTAGTGGCGGGGTGAGGTTTGTTTTTGACACTGTTTGTGGTGTTGGAGTTGGTGCGGGGTCTGTCATGTGGGGCAGTTCGGGCAGTTTAGGTGTGGGGGAGTCAGAAGGTAGTTTAGTGGAGAATACCAGCTTTGGGAGCTGGAGGTAGAGGTTTAAGTCCTCTCTTTCTGAGATGTTGAGGTTGGTGAATTGTGGTGGAGAAAATAGGGGGAAGTTGGCTGGAGAGGGTTGGTGAAAATGGGTTGAAAAAATTTTTTGAAAAAAAAAATTTTTTTAAAATTTTTTGAAAAAAAAAATTTTTTTAGTAGTAACTTTAGGAGTGACAAAAATATAAAAAAATGAAAAAAATTGTAAAAAAATCAAAAAAAATGTTGTAAATTGAAGCTATAGTTTTTCTCTAATTTTGAAAAAAATTAGAGAAAAATAGAGCATTGGAAATTGGGTTTTATATGTCCGACAAGCATTCACTATTATACCCCAATTAGTTGGGGGTGGATCAAGATCAACCAAATGCGGATGGCAAGTGCATCAGTGTCCGAATGATTCCACATATACGCCGACCGTCTCATTAATCGGTCCCGGAACAGAGACGCATTACGAAGACCATTGATGTCCAGACCTAAATTGTTGGCTTTCTGACTATGCATAGTATGGGGGCACGTTGAAGTAGCAGAGAAAAAAAAAAGAGAGCTAGATGGACGGAAGAGTTAAAAATGTCGAGATTATGGGAGAATATGGTGCATCTCACATACCAGAAGCCTTTTAAAAAGCATTCTGTGGGGATTAAGCCATTAGGGACCCTGAAGTAGGAACCAGAGGTGCGTGAACCATTGTATATTAAATGTAGGTTCCTGAAACTAGAGCATACGGGATCTAACCATGCAAGCGGTTGCTGATTTCTCGTGAGGGGAGGAGACTAGAAATCCATCTGATACTGGACGTTTGACTGCTTGACTGTTATGAGCATATATAGAAATTTAGTGATTGGTGGAAGATCATGAACTGAATAAGGGATTTAAGGCTATATTGGATTAATCATCATATATGGGTTAGATAAATTAATGCCCTATAAAACATAGTATGAGGAAGTGATTAATGTCCTATATAAATGTATGCACGATAATACATAGAAATACTAAGTAGTACCTCTATGGGGGGGTAGGGGGGGGTAGATCTATAGGTGTTCTTGTAGTTGAGTACAACGGCAGTTTTTCAGACTGCAGCCCTTGGATTGTAGCCAAGCAAGAATTATGATGTACTTTGTATCTTTCTTAGGGGTTTGCTTTATTTTAGGTGCTTTGGCAGTGGCATCAAACCCATCGCCGCAGTATGGGGCGATGGGTCTGGTGGTGGCATCTGTGGTAGGGTGTGGGTGGTTGCTGAGTTTGGGGGGTGTATCTTTTATCTCATTGGCCTTATTTTTGGTATATTTGGGGGGCATGCTGGTGGTGTTTGTGTACTGTGTGTCTTTGGCTGCGGATCCTTATGTTGAGGCTTGGGGAGATTGACGAGTTTTAGGGTATGGGGTGGGGTTTGTAGTGGTAATTCTAATGGGTGGGGTGGTGTGAGATTTTGTGGGGTTAGAGGAGTGATGGGTAGGAACGGTGGATTGTGGGGGGAGTGCTGTGGTCCGAGTGGATTTTAGTGGAGTAGCTATGTTTTATTCTTGGGGAGCGGGGATGTTTGTAGTGGCGGGGTGAGGTTTGTTTTTGACACTGTTTGTGGTGTTGGAGTTGGTGCGGGGTCTGTCATGTGGGGCAGTTCGGGCAGTTTAGGTGTGGGGGAGTCAGAAGGTAGTTTAGTGGAGAATACCAGCTTTGGGAGCTGGAGGTAGAGGTTTAAGTCCTCTCTTTCTGAGATGTTGAGGTTGGTGAGTTTTCTAGTGTTTATTATCCCTCTGTTTTCTTCCTTTACTTTTTCCTTACCTTTCCCTTTAAATTTTTCCCCCCCCCCCTTCCCCCCCCCCCCCATTCTGTAATTAGGCGGGGGGAAAGATACTCTAAGAAGAACAATTCTTCAATTTTTGGTTTACAAGACCAATGTTTTAATAAACTATTAGAGTATTAATAGAGGATTTTGTTTTCTAGGGTTGCAATGGTGGGGAATAGGAAGAGTAGTGTGAGGAAGTAGGTGAAAGAAGCTACTTGTCCGATAATGATGAATGGATGTTCTACAGGTTGGCTCCCGATTCATGTTAGGATGAGTAGATTGGTAAATAGAAGTCAGAATAGTGTTTGAGATAGGGGCCGAAAAGTTATGGAGCGTAGTTTGGATTTGTGGAGGAGTGGAATGAGGAGGAGGATTAAAATGGAGGCGGTTAGGGCCAGTACACCTCCTAGTTTATTGGGGATTGATCGTAAAATTGCGTATGCAAATAGGAAGTATCATTCTGGTTTAATATGTGGAGGTGTGGTTAGTGGATTGGCTGGGGTAAAGTTTTCTGGGTCTCCTAGAAGGTTTGGGAAGAAGAAGGTGAGGGTTAAGAGTGGGATAAATAGTAAGATGAATCCTAGAATGTCTTTTGTGGTAAAATAGGGGTGAAATGGAATTTTGTCGCAATGGGAGATGATTCCTAGGGGATTATTAGAGCCGGATTCGTGGAGGAAAGTTAGGTGAATGATTGAGAGGCTTGCGATGAGGAAAGGTAAGAGGAAGTGAAGGGCGAAGAATCGCGTTAGGGTGGGGTTGTCTACGGAAAATCCTCCTCAGGCTCATTCAACAAGGGTTTGGCCGATGTAGGGAATGGCTGAAAGAAGATTAGTGATAACGGTAGCTCCTCAGAAGGATATTTGTCCTCATGGCAGAACATAGCCTACAAAAGCTGTGGCTATAAGTGTAAAGAGTAGGATAACTCCAGTATTTCATGTCTCTTTGTAGAGGTATGAGCCATAGTATAGTCCTCGTCCAATATGTAAGTAGATGCAGATAAAGAAGAAGGAGGCTCCGTTTGCGTGAAGATTACGGATAAGTCAGCCATATTGGATGTCTCGGCAGATATGGGCTACAGAGTGAAAGGCTAGGGAGGTGTCGGCTGTATAGTGAGTGGCTAGTAGTAATCCAGTTAGGATTTGTGTAATGAGACAGATTCCTAGTAAGGATCCGAAGTTCCATCAGGTTGAAATGTTTGAGGGGGATGGTAGGTCAATTAGGGAGTTGTTGATGATTTTAAGTAGGGGGTGTGATTTTCGGATGTTTGGGGCCATTAGTTAAGTAGAAGTAAGATAAAGATTGACAAGGCAAAGGAGCTTAGGTAGGTTTTAATTAATCCTGAGTGTAATGGGGTGCAGGATTTTGTGGCTAAGAGTTGGATATCGGCAAGTCCTTCTGGTCCGATTTTTTTGCATCATGATAAGTCAATTAGGTGGGATGCAATTTTTTGTCCAGAGTTGAGGAGTTTAGTGGAGGTTGTTCGGTGGCTAAGTGGGTTGAAGTAACCTAATGTTAGAGAGAAGTTCATTAGGGTATTTTGGTTAGGGAGAGTAAGGTTGTGGGTTAGGTTTGTTAGTTCTAGGGCTAAGAGGATACCTAGGATTGTGACTAGGAGAGCGGCAATTTTGATGATGGTGGGTATTGTTATTGGAAGTGTTTTTGTGGGAAGTATGTTGGATGAGATTAGAATACCTGCAGTAATGCTTCCTAAAGCGAGGCGGGTCATGGGGTTTAGGATATTAGGTATGTTTTCGTTAATGGGGGCTGTAGGGGTGATTCGACAATATCCGGTTTGAACTATAAGAGTTATTCGTAGACTGTATGTAGCTGTAAATGATGTAGCGAGTAATGTAAGTAGTAGGGCTCAAGAGTTTAGGTAGGAATTGTTGAGGCTCTCGATGATAAGGTCTTTGGAGTAGAACCCGGCTAAGAAGGGGGTGCCGATCAGGGCAAGGTTGCCGATGGTGAGGCAGGAAGAGGTTATGGGGAGAAGTTTTTGTAATCCACCTATTTTTCGGATGTCTTGTTCTCCGGCAAGGTTGTGGATAATTGAGCCTGAGCATAGGAATAGTATGGCTTTGAAGAAGGCGTGAGTGGAGATGTGTAGGAATGCTAGTTGAGGGAGGTTAAGACCGATGGTTACTATTATTAGTCCGAGTTGGCTAGATGTAGAGAAAGCAATGATTTTTTTAATATCATTTTGTGTTAATGCGCAGATAGCTGCAAATATAGTGGAGATAGCACCTAAACATAAGCACAGGGTTAGGGCTGTTGGGGAGTTGGAGAACATGGGGTGGGTGCGAATAAGTAGGAAGATGCCGGCTACAACTATAGTGCTTGAGTGTAATAGGGCAGATACTGGTGTGGGGCCTTCTATGGCAGCAGGGAGTCATGGGTGAAGACCAAATTGTGCGGATTTGCCGGTAGCAGCAATAATTAATCCTAGGAGTGGGAGGATGGGGATTTGATTGTTGTGTTGGGGTTGGATGTCTCATGAGTTAATAGAGGAGGCTAGTCAGGCTATGCATATAATAAGTCCAATATCTCCAATTCGGTTGTAGATGATTGCTTGGAGGGCGGCAGTATTAGCGTCAGTTCGTCCGTGTCATCAACCAATTAGGAGAAAGGATATAATGCCTACTCCTTCTCAGCCGATAAAAAGTATGAATATGTTGTTGGCGACTGTTAGGACGAGTATAGCAATTAGGAATATGAGGAGGTATAAGAAGAATTTAGTGATAGAGGGGTCTGAAGCTATGTATCAGGTTGCGAATTGTATAATTGATCAGGTTACAAATAAGGCGATAGGAAAAAATACTGTGGAATATTGGTCGAGTTTAAAGCTTATGAGGATCTTGAAGTTGGTGGTGAGATTTCAGTGTCAGTAGGAGGTAATTGTATTGGTTCCGGAGAGCATATAGGTGATTATGGGAATGAGACTGATGAGGAAAGCAGATTTTACATAGGAAGTAATAGTTGAAGGGGTATTTTTGTGATTGGAGAAGATGAGGGTGGAAATGATTGGCATAGAGAGGATTGTTAGTGTTAGTAGGGTTATGGTATTAAGGAGTAATAAGGTTTTTATTACTTTTACTTGGAGTTGCACCAAGATTAGTGGCTCCTAAGACCAGTGGATTACTATTATCCTTTAAAAGTAAGGGGGCTGAGAGTTTAGTCTCAGATGCAGGAGTTAGCAGTTCTTGCTGGTTAAACCGCCCCTTGGCGAATAAGGAGGTTTGAACTTCTATTTTTAGAATCACAGTCTAATGTTTGGGTTGAAACTATATTCGCATTATATATAATTTGAAATGAGTTCTGGTTTAGTGATTAAGAGAAGTATGGGTAAGGTGTGAAGGGTTATTAGTAGGTGTTCTCGTGTGGTTGTGCAGTGAATTGAGGTGATGTGAGAGGGAGGTGCTCCTCGTTGAGTAGCGAGGAATATGGTCAGGCTGTAGGAGGCGGTGAGTAGGGTTGCAAGGCCAGTTAGAATGATTGTAAAAGGGGATCATTTGAATAGGCTGATTATAATGGTAAGTTCGGCTATGAGATTGATTGTTGGGGGGAGGGCTATGTTTGTTAGGTTGGCTAGAAGTCATCATGTGCATATGAGGGGGAGTAGAGATTGTAAGCCTCGGGTTAGGATCAGGATACGACTGTGTGTACGTTCGTAGTTTGTGTTTGCCAGGCAGAATAATATGGAGGAGGTGAGGCCATGGGCGATTATAAGGGTTATGGCTCCTGAGAAGGATCATTCAGTTTGGATTATGCAGGCAGCGATTGTGAGGCCTATGTGGCTAATAGATGAGTATGCGATTAGTGATTTTAGATCAGTTTGGCGTAGGCAGATGGAGCTGGTTATTAGTGCGCCTCATAGGGCGAGGGTAAGGAACGGGTAGGAGAGGTAGGTTTAGTGGGCCTGTAATGCAGTAATTCGTATGATACCATAACCACCTAATTTTAGGAGGAGGGCAGCGAGGAGTATGGATCCTGCAATGGGAGCTTCTACATGAGCTTTTGGCAGTCATAGGTGAAGTCCATATAGTGGGGCTTTAACTATAAATGCTGTTAGAGTGCTATGCTTGATAGAATGTTAGTCCATGACGATGATGATAGGGGATGTAGAAGTTTTTATGGTAGGTATGTGAAGTGTGCCTGTTTGTATGTGGAGGTGTAGAAGAGCGATTAGCAGGGGGAGGGAGCTGAGCTGATTAGGGTATAAAATAAAAGATAAATGCCAGCGCTAAGACGTTCTGGTTGGTTGCCTCATCGTGTGATTAAAATTAGTGTTGGAATTAGGGTAGCTTCGAAAGAGATGTAAAATAAGGATAGTTCTGTGGATGAAAAGGCTAGGAGAATAAAAGGGTTGGATAGTAATAAGAGTGGTGATGAAGATATATTTTCGTGTCATTGGTTCGGGGTGAAGGTGGTTTTGGCTGGCAATAAGTATGAGTGGAAGAAGTCAGCAGGAAAGTACTAGGAGTGGGGCTGAGATTTGATCAATACCTGATCATTGGTTTAAAAATTTGTAGGGGAAGTATGTTGGGTGCAATCATTGTAGGCTAAGGGAAGCGATTAGTAAGCTGTAGGTTGTGGTAATAGTTCAGGTGAGGTTTTTGGGGGATAGTAGGGCTGTTGGGATGAGTATTATCGTAGGGATTATAATTTTTAGCATTGTAGTAGATTTAGGTTGTGGAGATGGTCTGAGCCGTGGGTTCGGGTTGATGCTACTAGTATGGCGAGTCCTGTACCAGCTTCACAGGCAGAGAAGGTTAGTATTAGTACGGGGATGAGTGTGAATGATGGAGTTTGGGTATGGATTGGTCAGATTGAGAGGGCGATGTATAGTGAGAGTATCATGCTTTCTAGGCATAGTAGGGCTGAGATGAAGTGGGTTCGATGAAAGGCTAGTCCTAGACAGCTGAGGATGAAGGCAGAATAGAAGCTGGGGTGTACTAACATGAGAAAGTTACAGTAGTTGCTGTAATTTGCCGAGTCGAAGTCGGCCTGTCTTGTATTAGACTAACTTTCTATTATTCAGCTCATTCAAGTCCTCCTTGGACCCACTCGTAGACTAATCCGAGGGTCAGTAGAAGTAGAATTAGGGAGGTTCATAGTATTGTGAGTAGTGGATTGGGGAGTTGGATTGCTCATGGGAGAGGGAGTAGTAGGGCGATTTCTAGGTCAAATAGTAAGAATAAGATTGCTACTGAGGAAGAATCGGATCGAGAATGGCAGTCGAGCTGATCCTAGGGGATCAAAGGCCACATTCGTATGGAGAGAGTTTTTCGGTGTCTGGGCTTATTTGGGCTAGTCATAAGTTGATAGTAGTTAGGAGAGTGCTGAGGATTAGGGGTTACTAGGAGTATAAATGTAATTATGTTTATTACTCTTCTCTGGGATGTAACCAGATTTTAAAGATTGGAAGTCAATTGTAATAATTATACTAGAAGAGTAAGATCCTCATCAG
>NW_028289538.1:0-110666 GCF_059628265.1 Tinamus guttatus | reverse complement strand
AATCCTACATTGTTGTTGACCATTTGCAGGGGGTTGTTGGTGTGTTCAGCTATGATGTGGGTGTACATTTGCCCCAACTTCTCTTCTGGGCACCGCTGAAAGAACAGAATGGGTGAAAGCACACTGCAGACGGCCTCCTCCTCTGGACAGGTCAGGATGGTAGAGCACTTTATAAGTGCACTTGCCCATTAGTTTAGATGCAACCAAAAGAATAAATGAAGATTCAACATAGCATATGTGGTATATATTTTCTAAGCAAGGGCATAATATTACCAGAAATATTAAGGTTTAAATGATCACAAAGTATGGCAATTACAGCATTTTCAAAACTACTGTTTTGGATGCCTAAGCTAATTCCTATCAATGTCCAAACCCATACCACCAAAAAACCAAACTGATACTGATCATTTATAAAAGCGATTTTTTTGTCCTTCTGTTTACTGGGTACTATGTCAGTTCATGTTCACAGAACAGTAGCAGAAGCTGCAGCCAATGTATCTAAATATACACAGTTAGAAGACAATTAGAAGAATATGTTTCAAACACATTGTGCTTTTCATTACTCTCATAGCCTGCCTGCTTATATTAATATTCATACTAATGACCAGCCAGTTCAGGTAAATTGTCCAAAAATAGCTTTCTGGTTTTGTGCATTTTTTTTCTAATTTCTTAATATTTAGACATTTTCTAGAAGGGTATTTTTTCTGCCTTATGCTTAATTACTTCACTATAAAAGTATAAGGAAAAAAAGAGTAAAAATATAAGAACTAAATATTTAGTCTTTTTATTTGCTCTATTTTTTTCTGTTTTTTTTTTCTGTTCTTTCAGCTAGTTAAATTACTAGCTGCAATTTTTACTCACAGAAAACTCTCATTAAGTATTATTTTTTGAGATATTTTAAACCAGTTAAAGTTTAGATTTGATATTAACTGACTATTAATTAAAAGTGAAAGCAGAACACAAATCTTTATGATTAAATTCCTTTACATTATTAAATTAATATTTTCTACAAATAGATACTGGCAAAAATTGTCATATCATTATGTGTTATATCATTTACCTAAGTTTTAGTATCCTAGGAAAATGTAAGGACTACGTTACCACATGTTAGAAAAGTGAACAAGTATAATTAGAATAATACAGTTTCAAAAAGTCATACAGGTGCTATATTCCTGTGTGCCAAGAAAGCTTTTATTTTCTTGTATTTTCATAGTTCTAAGTGTTTTAATCCAAAAATCACTAAATTAAGCTCCTGTTAAGTTATGGAGATCCATACTTTGTGGCCTATTTTTTAATTTTGGAAGTCCAAAAGCTTTAAGTGAAAGGAAATACTCCAGAACACACCCATTTTGATCACTTCATGTTTATCTGAACTCTGACCAGACTGCTTGCAGTGAATGCATAATTTTCTCTGTTTCATGATAAAATATGAAGTCATATGTTTGTATTGCTTTGCCTGGTGGAAAGCAATTTCATAAATTTGTAAGGTATGTCTGAAGAGGAGACAAGGAGTGAAAATTAATGAGTTCATCTCTGAGAGAGATACTAAGACAATAACAAAAAGCAATGGAGGTTGAGGTTTTCCCAACTGTCTGCACTAGTTGTCAATATATTTCCCCCCATTTCTTGAGGTGGCAAAATACTCACACTGTGATTGTCTTTACACAGAATCACAGAATAATAGAATGGTTGAGGTTGGAAGGGACCTCTGTAAGTCATCTAGTCCAATCTCCTGCTCCAGCAGGGACACCTAGAGCACGTGACACAGTGGGTCCAGAAGGATTTTGAAGATCTCCAGAGAAGGAGACTCCACCACCTGGAGTCTGTTCCAGGGCTCTGTTACCCTCATAGTAAAGCAGTCCTTCTTCACATGGAGATGGAACTTCTTGTGTTTCAATTTGCACCCATTACCCCTCGTCCTATCACTGGCCACCACCAGGAAGAGTTTGGCCCCATCCTCCCTGCATTCTCCCCTCAGGTACTTGTACATGTTGATCAGATCCCGTCTCAGTCTTCTCTTCTCTAAGCTAAACAGGCCCAGCTCAATTAGTCTTTCCTCATAAGATAGGTATTCCAGTCCCTTAATCATCTTTGTGGCTCTACGCTGGACCCTTTCTACAAGCTCCACATCCCTCTCGTACTGGAGAGCCCAGAATTGCACCCAGTACTCCAGGTGCGGCCTCACCAGAGCTGAGGAGAGGGGCAGGATCACCTTCCTCCACCTGCTGGCAAAACTCCTCCTGATGCAGGCCAGTATCCCTTTGGCCTTCTTGGCTACAAGGGCACATTGCTGCCTCTTGGTTAACTTGTCGTCAACCAGGACTCCCAAGTACTTCTCCGCAGAGCTGCTTTCCAGCAGGTGAACCTCTAATCTGTACTGGATTACTTTTTTTTTTTTTTTTTTAGTACAGAAGTAGTCAAAATTTTTGCTTTTCTGAAATAGTTAATATTCTTTTTTTTTTTTTTTTTGCTTTATTTTTATGTTGGAAAGATGAGAACACTGCTTTGCCTATACAGATCACAAGTAAGTACGTCCTGTACTTACTTGACTTCAGGAATTTGCATTAAAGACTACTTAAAACAGAATGAGTGGCAATAATTTACCTTATACTGGTTTAAGGTTTCCTATACTAAATATGATATTTTATCAACATATTCTGAATGTATTTTTTTCAGTTTTTTAAGACAGTAACCACAAACCTTTAATACAAAAGGAATTGTGAATTAAACACAGAAAAAATCTTTTACCAGTAGTTTGTATCTAAATATACTTCAAGTAATCACATCTATGATCAAGAACAACAGTGAAAATTGAGGTCCCAATTAAGCAAATGCTTAAATATATAACATAGCTATAAAGCCTTGCTAGTCCCAATGAATTCATTGTCTAAATTGTTTCGATACTACAGATAAGGCTGTATTACTTCTGTATGTTTTATGTAAGCCAGGACATACTTAATACTCCTACTTAATATGTTCAGGTAACCGAACAAGACTTGTCCATTTATTTTGATATATAATCAACTTTTTAACTATACATCTATCATATCCTATTGCCATTCTTCTAATCAATAAGGTTTTTTTTTACTGGTGCCACTGTCTGAAAAGAATGATACATGAAAGAAGTAGAAGTTCAAAAGTTCAGTTTTAATTTGTGGATGAACAAAATGAATTATTTGGAAAACCTTTTTCTTTATATCTTATAAGAGACTGAAAATTCCAGTAACATTTGGCTGATTCTTGGTCATATACAGTACTGAGCACATGCATGTATGTATACGTATGTGTTACTGCACTGTTTTATGCCTACACATGTAGGCTTTTTATTTCTAGCTGATTTTGTGACTATAGCACATCACATTGTCTACGAAATACAATGAGTGTTTTTCAATATAACATATACAGTAATTATAAATAACACTTAAACTCTCATTTTTATTTTGCAGCAACATACATTTTGTTCCTCTAGATGGCAATATATTGCAAGAAATATTATAAATCTGATTGCAGCAGCTTTAAACATTGAATTTGACATTCTTCAGAAAGGATTTAAAGTGAAACTACTTTGATTTCCCTTAAAATTTTTGCGGGCAGGTATTTACGGTGTAATAAATAATGAGCAAGATAGGAAAGAGCAGATAAATCAGATAAAAACATCAGTCAATATTTATAAAAACCAATGGTCACATGGACTTCTATACTGAGATATCCTATATAAGTGTTTCCCAAGCATAGCAGTATTTTTCATATGTATTGCTGTAAGAAATGAACCTTATATATTTCCAACTGAGACTTCAGAATTCCATACTGATTCAATAAAATACAGAAATATACCAAAGTAATATTCTAAAAAATGTGATCCTTATATGGAAAATGACGGACAATATATTATAGGTAATGATGCTGTTGTAGATATGGTGAGTAAAGACTATAGCAAGGCCTAATTTATTGGGGAGACAGTGTCTTTTTCTACACAAATTGACAAAAACAGGGAATTAAAATAAACATGTCTCAAGGTGCGTCAGGTCTTAATCATAAACATTAATTTTATGCTTTCCCCTTACTCATACATTTTTAATTTTGACTATTTTTTTTCTGGTCTAGTGTAATATAATAAAGGGTTGAATTATATTTTCTTGAAAAGGTTAAAGAGAAACTTAAAGCTTTCATGATAGTGGTGCAACAATGTATAGAGATCTGGAGCTTGTATATTTATATGTATGCTATTAGAAAATAGTTTGTGCATCTATTGACGAAGAAATGAACTGAGTAATCCTTTAGATTCACCTGTACCTATCCATTTGATATTTCCCTTCTTTATATGCATGAGCTTATTCGTTTGTTTGTTTCTGTATAAAAAGAAACATAAACACTGATGCTTTATCTGAAAGATTTTTGCCTTCACTCTTTTCAAAAGAATCTGACAGAGCAGTAAATCAGCTCAGAAGATTTATTCACAGTTTATTTCCCCCTGAAACTTCTGTTTAGAATTTCTTGAGGAATTACTCTAAAGAGATGTGTTTTCCTTCATTGGGAGTGTGGACGTCAACTGTCACTTTTGTTAAATGAACAGTTCAGCTGGTAGTGTGATCATAATGAGGACACTAAGGATAAGCTCTGCAGTTAGAGAGGTTACCAGTTGTGAAGTATGGCAGTAAGAACAAATGGGAGGGGGTGAGAAATGAGGGCTGAAATACCCAGTTTTGATGTGAATGTATTTCCAAATTATGTAACTGTGTCATATGCTTTGCATCAGGAAAATGATGTGGCTTTAGGACTAGATTTTTCATTACAGCGTTCTTGAAAAGGTTGTGCCTAAAACCTTTATGCTGAACAGTTATTTTTTTGCCAGTTACATCTAATTAGGAGAAATGATTGATACTTGAGTCTAATAAATACAGAAAGGGAAGGCACGGATGAAGACAGATGGGCAATGGCAGGATACTGATAGTGAAAAAGCTGTGGGTATTTCCTTTGCGATGGCAAAAGGATAGTGAGGACCTGATTGCTGATTTTCCAGATTTCAGGATGACTCAAGTGAAGAAAAAAGTAGAAAAAATGCTAGCTGATTCCACTGTAGCAAACAGATAAAAGCTCCAGATGATAGCTGAGAGCTAAGAGTGCAGTAGAAGAGATTGCCTGCTATTTTCTTTGAGACAAAAAGCTGAAGGTTAAAAGATTAGTGAAGAGGCTGAGCTGTTGAGGATGAAACACAAGTGTTATGAGGAGCATTATACATCGCTCTGGAAAAAAAAATGGTTGGAGAAACAAGGAAGCTAGTGCTGGAAGAAGTGAAAAGAGCAGAACTCTGGGGTCCGTCATAGCTGCCTATGATGAAGGAATTTTGAATGGCGGCATTTTGAAGAGCTGATGATGAGTTAATGTGGGGTACTCAGACTTCTGAAGGTGTCCGAAGCAAACTATTCCACGTATGGGCAATATTGGAGTTAAGCTCTGATGTAAAACCCTTGCTGGGCTTTGGAATGAAAAGTGATGTGGTATTGGTGCAGTGTTGCATCTTTGGTAGGGGCAATTTGGTCAGCAATCTGAATGTGCTTCATGCAATAGCTGTCCTTCCTTAAACTCAAAACTCTACTGTTGTACTTTAGCAACACCACACTTGCCATTAGGAGCCAAATGTTCCTACATTCTCACCGTTGTTCATAGGAACTAGAAATCTAACCCTTGCTAATCAATTTTCTTGTTAATCAAATCCTTGGTGCTAGTGAAAGAGGCACAGAGCAATGAAACTCTTTGCATGGCTTTCCAAGGTTGCAGGAGTATAGATATATGTCATACACTCTGTCTCTGCTGCAGCATTCCTCTGGAGGAGACTTCTGGTGGAGATATTACTGGAGAGGGAGATTGAGGCTAGGAGTAAGGAATTGTCCGATCCACAGACTGGAATAGAAATATACAACTACCTATTACATAGATGCCTGTGCTTCCTGCTGTCTCTTTTCTTCCTCTGGTGCCTCAAGAGACTGATTTCTTCAGAAGCTAGTACACTGAAAATACTGAGGTGTGATATAGCTCTCCCAGTACAGCCTTTTTCATTCCTAGCCTAAGTGAAATGTATTTGGAGTCCTGCTATGCTTTGGTGATCTCTGGCTACTCGGTCAGTCCTGTAGGATAATTCAGAAATCTCAGACTTTTTCAAGCTGTACTGACAGCCGAACATCTTTGTCTTTGGAATTAGTGAGCTGCATAACAAAAGCATGAAACTCTCTGTGCCACCACAGTCTTTGGGATTCATGCTGCGTAATGGGGATAGACGAAAGAACTATTAGGTTAAAGTGTTAAACTGTAATTATAATAATATATATATTCTTTAAAAAATCAGAAATGACTGCAATAGAAATAATGATTTCTAAGAGACATTCATCTGTAATCTGAACTATTTTAATCAGACTTCCTTGGCAGCAACTAGGGAAAAAGAGCTGGCTCCAAAAGTTATTCATCTCATCCTAAAATAAGCTTTTAGTATAGATTTGATGAATCATCTTCTGGAAGTGACCATTTATTTCCACTGACTAGCTCAGTTTTAGATATCTAAAGTCAGGTGCGGTGATTCTCACTCAGCGTCAACTCTGAGCAGCCCAACTCTGACGTGGTATGTGATGTCAAGCAAAACTGTAACATCTCTCTAGATAAGGACTTTTATTAACATTGTAATGAATTTACACCATATTTGCAGCAGTTTAATGGGAGACAGCTGGCTTACAATGTTGTTCTGATGTTTGCCATGTTACATAAAGTCATGCTATTTTATTTGTAATAGTACAAGTTCCTAGTATGTACCTACTAACCTGTAATAAACTGGGGTATGTACTAAGGCAAATGAATTTTGTAGGCATTTTTATATATAAATTTCTCTAATGAATACAGATCTTTAGTTGCTGTGAAAATAATACTCTGCTGTTTGCAGCTTTTAAACTCATTTCCATCTGCTAAGTTTAAATGCAAAATGCTGCAAAACAGCAGTTTCTACTCACTTAATACTTCTTTTGAAGAGGAGTAATAAATTAGGCAAGAAAGATTACAATTACCTTGCTCTCACCTTGTGCTATTCATCTGCAATTGGTTGTACAACATTTAATTAATTCATTAAAGAATTGGTTCTATACATTCAGAGAAAAAGACACCATTTGTATGAACTGTTCTTTAAGAAATCTGATTTTAATGTAGAATAGTTTTGATGCTAAAACCATTATCATGAATTTATTTCCGGAGAAATTCTTTCTGTTTTTTTTTTTCCCCTTGAAACAAGCATTTCTCTTCATGATGTCCTGTAGACTCCCTCTCAAATACTGTTATGTTTCTTGTTTTGCCTCTGATTTATGTAACATGGAACTTACCATTATTGAAATTCAGAATCTCTTTATCTATATTTTCAAAGACTCTCTATATACATATTCATGCTCCATCTGTACATATTTAGGGACCTGTTACAGTTTCTAAAAAGTACAAAATATCTTTAATTCATTTAGAAGAGAAGATGGATGCTAGACCAAAAGTAAGATGGATGTTAGAGCATTTAGAGCAACAGTAGCACACAGACAAAATAGCCAATACTCCATACAGCTTTTGGGGAGCAGGTGCTGGGGAAGGCAGCTGTTGTTAGGATTGTGCCCTGTGCAATTCATACGTGGACTCAAAACAATGCTTAAAATCCACTGGGAAGACAAACTTGGCTGGAGCCTTCACTAAATGCAGGGAGAGTCTGGAGGAACAATGTTCTCTGAGATATTTCAGACCATGCCAGCTTTCAACGCAGAGGACTATATAGGATTAGTTCCACCAAAAGAAGTAGATAAGGTACAGTTTGGCCAGCTTATGTATTCTAGATGCTTACGTCTATTTTTTTTTTTTTTGATTAGACTGAATTATGAGTGGGTACAAATTAAAATACAGGAAGTTAAATTTCCATATAAGGGTGACAGAGCCCTGGAACAGGCTGCCCAGACTCCAAGTTGTGGAGTCTCCTTCTCTGAAGGTCTGCAAAACCCTCCTAGATGCGAACCTACGCCACGCGCTCTAGGTGTCCCTGCTTGAGCAGAGGGGTTGGACTAGATGATCTCTAGAAGTCCCTTCCAACCTCAACCATTCTGTGATTCTCTCCTGCCTGAACCACATTTTGTTTTACTTGCTTTTCCCGGTTCTAATATTTGCAGGAACATTATCAGATCAGGCAAATACTCTGTCTGAGAATTAGCACCACAGTAGAAGAGTTTGTTAGCCCCAGCGTGTCAGTTTGTCAGATGCATGAATCCTTATGTATGCCCGAGAAGGATAGCAGGAATGAGGGAAGGAGTCCTTTCTCATCAGCAAAATCATTTTTGTTAGATTAAAATAACTGTCTTTAGTCTATACTGGCATAGTTTAAAATTTCACATGACTAGTGTGTACTTCTCATCATATTACTGAAAGAGTAATATGAGTTTTTCTCTGGAGAGAAAAAAAAAAGTGTTAAAACTCAGAATAATGTCCATTTACATATTGAAAGGGAAGATAAAATAGTTAATGAAACATTCAGACAATATACCTTTAATTTCAAGAAAAGAACAAACCCAGGGGGTCAGACAGCATCATCTGCTTCTGTTTTCCCATTTGGGCTTCTGTCTGTCTACTAATATTGATTAGCACTGCTACTTTGCTAGAGTAATTCTGTATGACAGATCATTAGGACTGTCTATAAGGAGTGATGGAAAATGTTATAACTTCACATATTTTTTAAGAAACCTTTTGTCAAAGTGTTATGTTTCCAATAGTAATAGCCAGATAATAACACACTACCTCACAGAGACAATAAATAAAATTTATTTCAATATAGTTCAATTTATTTTTGTTGAAATGCTATCAGATGCTGCTTTCATTCTGAATGGAGAAAAAATAATTTTCTATTATTTCTAAAACCCACATTTAGGCTACTTGAATTTGTTTCTGTAACTTTCTTTCAATGATTTGGGCCTCAGTTTCCTCAACTGTAAAATGAGAATAATTTTTCACAGAGGTAAAATGAAGGGTTTTACCTGGATTAGAAAGGGTATTTTGCCTCTAACAGTGCTTAAATACATATCGATCCACCTAAATTTAAGAGAAATGTCTAATTGAGAGTGTAATTGTTCATATCTACCTGGGTATTCAGTCAAGAGAAGTAAACATCTCCTCAGGACAAGGGTGATTGTACATGGACTGAATAACCCTTTAAAACTAGCTTTTCCTCCCTTCCATGTGTAATAGCTTGTGTATTTCTAGCATGATGCTGCATTTAGTTGCCTAAATCTTGAAAGATATTATTTTTTAAAGGATAATAACGCAATGTTAGCAATAAGTCTCACTATTACACCTGCCTGCAAGAGATGAAAAAGAAAATTAAAATGTAAAAAGAAAAAATTATAAAAAAGAGAATGTTGTCTTTCCTGTTATTGAGATCTACTTTATTTTTATAGTGTTGTCCTATTCATGATAAGGGAAATCAGTAAAAATACTAAAAGAATCAGACAGAGTATAAGCAGTGCATGAATTCATGTGCCAAAATCCCATTTTATAACATTTTACACATAAAGGCCTCACAGTTCAAAACCACACAGATAAGCCTTTGCTTTGTCAAGAGTTCAGGAAACAAATAAGCAGCTTGCATCTAGCTCATTCCACCTATGTCTGGCACAAACACATTAGGTATGCTGAATTTTATTGGTAAATAAAAAGAACTAAACAGTGAAATTTCAGCTGCAAGCATGAGCTAAGCCTGGCAGAAGGAGAAGACAAAAAAAAAAAAGAAAAAACAATACTACTCAAAGAAATAACAAAGAGGGGGCAATATGGTCCAAAAATGAATAAAAGAGAAGGGACCACATCCAAAAACACAGAATAGGTTATAAAACATGGTTAAAGATAAAATATTCCCAGTGGAAGCAAACAGGAGAGGCAGCACATCTCATACATGGCCAAGTGTGAATTCTGCAGATCATCCTTTGTGCTACTCCCAAATACTACTTTGTCCCTTTACTTTTAACCCTTTTGAGGCACTGTTTATTTCTTCATATACTTTTTGTTGGGGTACTATTTTAATCATTTTCCTATTCTTTATAGAGCATTCCCTTCCTTGGCCATTACACTCATTTAGAATGGCAAGTTAGCAGAAAAGATTTGTAAGGCATTCCTTCTTGTGGCCTGATGAATCTGAGCATGATTCACTTTGACTATGTTCACCTACACTGAATGACGTGTGTATGTGAAGCCACCATCCCTCATTTAATAGAATTTTGAGGATAAGTTAAATCTCTCATAAACTACTTCTGGATAATGAAGCAGAAAGAGCTCTCAGTTAAAAACATCTGCATGTCAGCATCTAGAGCAAACACAAATGTGACTAACTTGCAGAAGTATGAACGACTCAGGCATAAAGGCTTTAAATATTGTCTCTGTATGTGTGCAGATGCACTTCAACAATATGGCTAAATGTAATACCCAGCTTCCACCAAAATGTGACAGTTCAGCTCCTTCTACCCCACTGGTTACAGTGCATGCATTCTAGCACTTAGCAGACCTTCTGCAGATCAGATTCGACTTGTTAAATTAAAAGAAAATTATCATGCTAAAAAAAAAAAAAGAGTGTCATTCAGCTATTTAGAGGATGGAATCAGTGAAGAGTACTTCCAGGAAGAACTAGAGACATGGCAGGAGAGACACAAATGGCACAGCAGGATATACAATCAGAAGCAGAGGAGAAAGACGTCATATTCACAGCCACCTCCTTTAACAGCAGCTGGCCCAGCTCTGTCACTGAACTGTGCCCTTAGAGAGAGAAAATCTCCCAAAACATGAAAGAAGTAACAAAGCATGACATAAAATCCTTGAAAATATAATTGACATCATTGAGCAAAAGCTCAAGAAAAAAACAAAAACATGCTTTTATGTTGAACCTCCCAACTCAAATTTCTCCTTAGCTGATTCATCCTATTCTCTAGGAAACAAGATTTGGTACATCCTTTATAAGAAAACAGTAAAATTACACAAAAGAAATGACTGATTCTAACATAAGTTTGTTTTCTGAGTGGAAACTGCTTTTATTTTGTGGTGTTTTGCTATGGTGGAGGTGGTAACAACAGCGACACCAATTGGGCCTAATTAAAAAAAAAAAAGAAAAAAAAAGGAGAGCTGGAAGCAAGTTCTGCTGAGTCAAGATGGATATGAAATTCAGAGGAAATGTTCGGAGAAGCGTAAGAGTCTAAACCAAAAGAAGCAATATTTAAATTGGAAAAACAATATTTAAATTGGAAACAAAAAATGAATTCAAGGCACATGTGACAGTTTTTCAAAAAGCTGCAAGAAGAGGTTCAACGAAGACTTCACTGGAATAGCATGATGGATGGTATCTGCTTTATCTTTTTTTCTTAAAGTGCATTTTATGCAACGAAATCTCTCTGGGTGGCCAGAAAGACCAGTTTGCATCTTTGCCTTGTCCAGGCTGGAATACTGTGGGTTAAGGTGACCCTTTTCCCTTTTTTCGCTTTCTTCCTTTTCCCCCCCTCTTCCATTTCTTTTCATTTGTTCCTTTCTTCCTTCTTTTCCCTCTTTTCCATTTTTCTTTTCATTCCTTTCTTCTTTCTTTTTTTTTTCTAACTTGCTTGCTTCCTCCTTCTTACCCCCTTTTCACCTTTTTTTCACTCTTTCTTTTTTAAGTAGCAAATGTCATCTCCTAAACCTTACTGTTTAGTAAGCATTTTTATTATTTTTGGCAAAGAGAAGTATATGCTTTCTCACCTTTCTGACTCTAGGATAACTGAAATTAACATTTATTTTATATGTGGAACATATCCTAGTTTAAGGATCTTCTTTTTGAAGAATTTCAAGAATCTGACCTGACAGATCTAAAATTGGGAACAAGTCTGACTGTTTTCACAAGCTCCAGTTATTTCAAGAAAGAACATTGGTTAATCCAATGATCATTTTGAAAAAGCATTATTTGAAGTAGCCCACTTGAGTATCCTACTGTTGATCACAGACAGTTTTCTATCCTGGAGTTAAACCTCAAAGTGTAAGTTGCTGCACAAAAAAAACCCAAATAATTCACCAATAAGTCTTTTTCGCTGACATCCATTAAAAAATAAAAATAAAAAAGGTGGAGGTTTAGCAGAACAAGAAGATTCAATTACTCTAGATATGAAGAGTTTTGTAGAACTAGTTATGGAAATGGACTGTGTGCATTTGTTCATGTTACAAACCATTGCATCGCTGGTGTCCCATGTGAGGAGATCGTGACTTTAAGAGAGTAAAGTGACATTTTTAGATTTGAAAAGTACTCTCGTCTGTATTCTGAGAAGCCATTTGTATTGGTAACACTTATTGCTACTTAAGGTTTGAGAACACCTGCAAGATTGAGGGTTTTTTTGGAAAATTCTACATTGTCCTAAATAAGTTATTATGCTATGAAATAGAGTTGTCAGCAGGTCTGAAAGCTGAGGAACACTGTTTTCACTGTCTGCGTGAGAGGAAGTTTCTAGTCAGGGAAAGCCGTGTATCACAGCATGGGTCTTTAAATACAGAAATAATAAGAAGGGCAGCTGATAAAGAAGATAATAAAGATAAAGCTGATAAATCTCAAAACTGATTTTTTTTTTAAAAAAACAAAGAAAATAAAGATTAAAAAATGATATAAGGCTAGCATTATTGGGACACTAATTATAAAGCAATAAGCAAGAAAAGCAGATTAAAAAATCTGCTGAAATAGATATTTACTTAGATACAGTAAAGATCTTGTAAAGATTTTTGTTACAGGAAGAGACTTCGCATTACAGTGTGGTAGTGCTTAGTAGAATTTGGAGGGTTGAAATGACCCCTTTGTCTTAGAGAGAGCAGATTTTAGGGCAAGCACATTGCGTTTCTTTCCACTGTGTTTCTAGAACATAGTCAGACAGAACACCAAGTGTGTAGCGCTCCACTGCCAGTCCACAGGTTTGAGTGAAGAAACTCATCAACTCTGATGTCTGAAGGTACTGAAGGGTTCAAAGAAATCTGGGCTTTGGAAGAACCTCCTATTTACAACAGGAAAAGTTCATGCCTTTACCAGGGATTGCCACTGATCTATTAAAGAGAGATAGTGGAGAACTTTCAAAGAAAGATAAAGAAAAAGTTAAAAGCCAGATACAGTCCAGCCATTAGCTGAACAAATTTTGGAAGGAACTATGAACACTACTGATTTCAGTATGTAAATGGATGTTACGAGAACGGGTTGAATGCTGAGTTTGACTCTGCGGATCTATAAGAATCATCTGAATGACTATTTGTCAGTATGACTGAAAACATATCTACAGGAATTGATATTAGTTAAGACAGACTTTTTTTTTTTTAGAGTTTGTCTCTGTCAATAGTTATTCAAGAATTGATAAGCATATCATATGGACATGTTGCAAGGGGGCTTCTTACTCCATTGCCAGGGAAAGAAGATTTTAATGTTACATGGTTGTTTTTGATGAATGATGCAAAATATCCTGACAGAAAAGCAGTACAGATTTGCGAGAGGTTTAGAAAGGACTTTATTGGGTTGGTTCCTCTTTTTTTGTTTGTTTGTAGATCAGCAAGGGCAGTGTTGCTCAACAGTAAGTCATGATAGCTCCTGAGGGAGTTGCAGAAGGTGCTAATAAATCAGAAGGTGCTGGAAAATTCTATGTCATTTTAAGGGGCAAGAAATAATCCCCCCCCCCCCAAAAAAAAAAAAGAAACAAAATATTTTCTGATATATTCCTACGATTAGGTTTAGAGACAGGAAGTGAAGAACAGCTGTAACTACAGGTCAGGGTACAGCTAATTGTTACCAGTAATGTAGTGCCTGGAATATCTGCATTCGTAGTCAGGAATTACAGGTTCCCGCTGTGGAAGAACTGACTTGGCACTACTTAGTGTCAGCTTCCTGATTACAACACCATACTGTTAAGGATGTACCTGACACAGAGTACTCCAGGAAGGAATCATGTTTGAGCCATGTCAGATCTTCACCAGTTTGAGAATGAAGACAAGCTGACTTGTAAGACAAGCCATGAGGAGGCTACTGTAACTAAAAGATTAAGACATGTGACTGCATTTTATTTTTTTTCTCCTCATATTGTGGTTATACTTTGGTGCTACAAAGTAAAGTGTTTCTCTTGTCAATGATGAATACACTTTCAATATCTGCTTCTGAATATTTGCTTCGGTGTTTACCACGAGCAGCGCTTTAGAGTCCCAGGCCCTAGGGACAAGAGAAGAAGCCTGGAGAGAGGAAGACTTGCCCTGGGTAGAGGAAGATTGGGTCAGAGAGCACCTAAGGAAACTCGATACCCACAAATCCATGGGCCCTGATGGGATGCACCCCAGAGTGCTGCGGGAGCTGGCAGATCTCATAGCTAAGCCGCTCTCCATCATATTTGAAAGATCCTGGAGAGCGGGGGAGGTGCCAGAAGACTGGAAGAAGGCCAATGTCACGCCAGTCTTCAAAAAAGGCAAGAAGGAGGACCCAGGCTACTACAGGCCAGTCAGCCTCACCTCCGTCCCCGGAAAAGTGATGGAATGGCTCGTACTGGCCGTTGTCTCCAGGCACATGGAGGTCAAGAAGGTGCTCAAGGGTAGTCAGCATGGATTCACCAAGGGGAAATCACGCTTGACTAACCTGATAGCCTTCTATGATGGAATGACCAGCTGGATAGATGAGGGGAGAGCGGTGGATGTCGTCTATCTCAACTTCACTTGACACCGTCCCTCACAACATCCTCCTGGGCAAGCTCCAGAAGTGTGGGATAGATGAGTGCACAGTGAGGTGGATTAGGAATTGGCTGGACGGCAGAGCTCAGAGGGTGGTGATCAGCGATGCAGAGTCTAGTTGGAGGCCTGTAGCTAGTGGTGTCCCCCAGGAGTCAGTCCTCGGTCCAGTCCTGTTCAATTTATTCATCAATGACCTGGATGAAGGCACAGAGTGCTCCCTCAGCAAGTTTGCTGATGATACCAAACTGGGAGGAGTAGCTGATACCCCAGAGGGCTGTGCTGCCATCCAGAGGGACCTGGACAGACTGGACAACTGGGCGGTGAAAAACCTCATGGAATTCAACAAGGCCAAGTGCAAGGTCCTACACCTGGGGAGGAATAACCCCAGACACCAGTACAGGCTGGGGACCGACCTTCTGGAGAGCAGCTCTGAGGAGAAAGACCTGGGTGTCATAGTGGATGACAAGTTGACCATGAGGCAGCAGTGTGCCCTCGTGGCCAAGAAGGCCAATGGGATCCTGGGGTGCATTAAGAAGAGTATCTCCAGCAGGTCGAGGGAGGTGATCCTGCCCCTCTACTCAGCCCTGGTGAGGCCACATCTGGAGTATTGTGTCCAGTTCTGGGCACCACAGTACAAGAGGGATGTGGAGCTGCTGGAGAGAGTCCAGTGGAGGGCTACAGGGATGATCAGGGGCCTGGAACATCTGCCGTGTGAGGAGAGGCTGAGGGAGCTGGGCCTGTTCAGCCTGGAGAAGAGAAGGCTGAGAGGGGATCTAATCAGTGTCTATAAGTACCTCAAGGGAGGCAGTGAGCAGGATGGTGCTGGCCTCTTTTCCCTGGTGGCCACCGACAGAACTAGAGGTAATGTCCACAAACTGAAGCACCAAAAGTTCCACAGGAACTTAAGGAAATTTTTTTTAACAGTGAGGGTGACAGACCGCTGGAACAGGCTGCCCAGAGAGGTTGTGGAGTCTCCTTCTCTGGAGATCTTCAAAACCCACTTGGATGCAGTACTGTGCCACGTGCTCTAGGTGACCCTGCGTATGCAGAGAGGTTGGACTAGATGACCTCCAGAGGTCCCTACCAACCTTAAGCGTTCTATGATTCTATGATTCTATCTGCTTTAGTGACAGTACTTTTTGGTTGCTTATAGAAATAACTTTTTATGATTCAAGTTGTAGGGAATAGTAAATGTCACTGTGGTATTTATCTTGTGTATATTCACTCACACAATCTAGATAATTCTCAGATAAGAACTGTTTTTTTTTGTTTGTTTGTTTGTTTGTTTTTTTGTAAACAATCCCTTTGATTACAGTGGAAGCAACTGCTATGTACTTGAACATTACTATTCAGTGAGTGTAAGGGTTACTATCTTGTCCTTAATGTGTGACCTTTACATAGCTTCTTTATACCAGATCATGATGTTTTTACTGGTGTCTTGGGAAAAATGAACAAAGAAACATTTTTTTCCAATTGTATATATATTAAATTATTAATGAAATACATAAGGGGGTGAGGAAATTTTCTAGCATGATTGTTTCTTTATGTGTAGAATTTTACTTGCATTTTTTAAAACAGTGCTTTGCTCTAAGATATTTGTTGATTCAGTAGTTATTAAAGACCAAATTAGCAAAAATGTTAATGTTTTCTGAGTGGCTACCCAGTGAAAATGCAATAACCACTGTTGTTAAAGCTTCTGCAATGGCAGAAAGGATTGCAGATAAACTGGAATGTGTCAGTGCTTCAATTCAGTGAAATTGAAATGTAAAGAGTCCAAAAGAAGCTTTGTTAGAGTTTTAAAAAGCTAGCACTTGGGTTCATACCCAGCTGCAATGGCACAGTGCAGCACTGTCTATTACTAGTGACAGTTTAAATAACATTGCGCAAAAAGGTTACTGAATATTCCTAACATCATTTGGTCTGCAAAATGAAACCCTCACTCAAATGAACATGTCTTTCCTTTTGGTTATAAAGACAGTACAGAGAGAGCATTTACTAATTCATTGTCCTTCTGTTGTGCTTCACTATTACTTTCATTTTTTTTCTTTCACATTTCACTCTCTTTCTGTTTTCCTTTCTGTTTTTTACCTTAAACATAATAAAGTTCAATGATAAAAATAATCGTTTATAGGCATTACCCTCCAATTACACACTGCACACACCAACATTCACTGTGATAGATTTCTGCTTTAGTCATTAAACTGAATGGTAATCTGCATATTATGGCTTTATTGAAAAGCCTCTGACTCCATGCAGGAGAATGAGTATAGAACAGATTTAATTTGTGTTCTAGAGAGTTAGCTGTAACTAGGACAGTGGTTCAAATATGCAGGCGTATATAGCTGGGCTGGGTCTAACCCTCTCATTTTTCCTGGAGTCTGCCATTCTTATGCCATTGTACTAAACAGAATTTCAAATTTGCTGAGCAAGTGCACTTTACAGTCAGACTTGTAAAACACAAAGCAGCCCATTTCCAGTTCAAGTTCACAATTATATACACTCAGGGAGTACAATTTTCCTATGTTTTTTCCCTCTATAGGTGAGTGTGGGTAGGAGTGGGTCATTTTCTTTTTGTATCTCCCTCATGCAAATGGCAAGCCAGCAAAGAGCAATTTTGAGATGCAACTGCAGTTGGATCCTCATTGGTTTCAGTGAAGCCCCATTAGTCATAAAACTGAGGAAATTCAGTTGCAAATGTTGCAAATCAAGCTCAACATGTCTTGTCATTGAAAAATTCAAGATTTGTCTTGCTGTACAGAGTAGGGAAGTGTGGAAAAGCAAATGACAGTTAATAGGGTGGTAAAGTTTTTCGGATGTTAAGAGAACAACAACATGACTTTAAAGCACTCTCAGCATTTGAGTGCCTTCCAGATGGAGGGAAAATACACTCTGCCAGTGGAAATTTACAGCTGAACCAAGTGCAATAATGTAACTTCTATCTGAAATACTGACAGAAGAACAGTGTCTTAAAAAGTTAGGAAAAATCTATTTCTGCACATAAATGTCTGAATTTAATGGGTAGGTAATAGTAAACTAATTTTCCTATGATTTATGGTTTCTCAATCGTAAGTATTGTTGTCAACAGGAGTGCATTAATGATTAAAAATATAATGTTGCTAAAAAAACAGTAATCTATTTTCAATGAAAAGCTCCACTATGTATGGCTTGAAGAGCGTTCCAGCTGTATTCTCCAGAACATCTTATGTGAGACCTCTGGTAAAACACAATCTATGAACAAACTGTAAATTGTAAATTCCTACCAATAGCTCACATGAAGCTCCAGGCTGGCAGGTTAACAAGGATGTGTGTGAGTTATTCTATTAATGTTATTATCTTTCAGTATCCTTGTCCTGCATTTTTTTTGTCATTTAAAAGAATACTGTTGCTAACAAAACTGTAAATATTCAAAATGGGGACCTTTGTATGAATACTGTTATGCTTGCTATAGGGAACAAGGCTACGCCTTGTTTTCTTCTATATTTGTTGAATACTAAGCACAGTGGGGCACTGGTCTTTTGTTACTACATTTAAGGAATTGTATTTATTTCAGTATGGACTGTTTTGCTTTTGATGATATAACTTCTCAGTTTATATTTATGCTCACATCCTTACATAAAAGGAGCATTGAAGGTCAACAGAATTGTGTGCTTTTTCAGTATGTACGCATATACACCTAGAATAAAGTGTGCATTTGTATTTCAAACACAATTGTTCTATTGTTACATTGAACCTCTGTAATTTTAGATATTAATTTTACTTAGCTGATTTGCTAAGATTTTAAGCAGAACAGTTGTTCAATAATGTGTGAGGCAAGCATGAACAAGCAACTAAATTAGTGTATTTTCTCAGTATATATGTAGTTTGTAGTTATTGTCCAAAAGTAAGGGTATAAATTGGATTAAATGCTGATTTATTTGGAAAGATTATCTACCTTCTTCCCCATCTATGTCAAAAAACATTGATTAAATATATTTAAAACAAAAGTCTTGTCAGTTCCAGTGTATTTTCGGGAAGATCCTATGGAAAGCATCTATGAAATAGTATGAATTATTTTTTTCATAACATTAGCTCTATCTCCAAAGTGATGCAATTGGGAAATCCCATCTGTCCATATCATCTGCTGCCTGTGAAATTACTTTAGTCAAATTGGTTTTGGTTGTATCTATCAACCACAGGCTTAATGTAATTCCTGAGGAGGTGGTTAACCTTAATATCAGCTACTGGCAACAGTTTAAATCACTGTTAATCACTGAGTACTGTGATAGATTATTCTGCAGGATTTTTTTTTTTCTGATTGCTTTTAATACTGAAATATAAGCCAAAACCACAGATCTAGGAAAGTTTAAGTTTAGCTCAATCACAACAAAGAGTAATAAGACAATATCTTCTCATTTAGAACAAGACAGTAGTAGCCCTTGAAATGATTTATTTAATGCTACCATTTAAAGTTTTTTAAAATTGCTCCAAGTTGCTGAGGTACTAAAACAGGTATCTCACTTACCTATGGAAAACCTATTATAGTAATTATTAAGAAAAGAGCAGTTGGTGAATATTAACAGAAAGGATCAAAAACTGACTTTATTGAACTGACGACTAGAGTTCACACAAATATTTAGCAACGACCTCTAATCAGCTGATACTCATCTTTGGATCAAATCCTTTCAGGCAACTAAAAATTGAACTTTATGGCAGACCTTTATTTCTAAAACTGAAAGACTCAAAACTCTGGGGCTGATTTGCTGGGGTGTTTCATTTTTAGATATTACCTCCCAGCAAATCACAGATTTGATCCTTCTCCTACCAGAGGAGGCTGGTATGAGCCACTAAGGCTCTAGTGAGCTGGCAATGGCAGAGTACTTTACCTGTACCTTGTATTAGGTAGCCCTCTATTTTCAGATTATAATAACCATGAGTTCAATACAGAAACTAGGTGGTACAAATCATTCCCTTTACTTCCTGATGATCTTATACTTATTTTTTTAAAGGATTGTATGACAATTTGACTTTTTTTACATGTGTATTTAAAAAAGTTCCATTAAAAGAGTGAAGTTTTAAAACAGATTATTAGATTAGGTTTAAGCATAGACAGTAAACATGATGACAAATTGCAAAAAGCAAGACAGTTTAAAGTAAACATGGAATGAAGGAACAAAGTTATTTTAAATAAATCAAAACTGGAAGAGAAAAAATATTTTACTTGCGGTTCATCATTATAAGGAGGTTATTGACTTTAGAAAATTGTAGAAATAAAATATGAAATTGCAATTCATTCAAGTTTACTGATCTTCATTTACAAAAAAACTCTCAATATGTATAAATGTATAAAGCATAACATACTGAAAATGTAGCACTGCACAATTTATGAAAAAAATGCACAATTTTATGAAAAAGTAACAGTGCACGCAGATTAAAAAAAGGTAAACATCTACATCAAACTACAAATTGCTCTGGAAGGAAGTTAAACAGTGTTGAGGCTCACCCAGAGGGATGTCAGAGATGTAATCTGACACATAGTAAGAGGTCTCCTTCCACAGAGGCCTTTGAAAGAAAATGTGTTTCCTCTCATTCTCTCAAAATTATACAATATTTAGAAACAGTCAGCAGTTCCAGTCCTAGTACTTCCAGTTGTTCCCTGATGTGGGTTAGTCATGTATTATTTAAGACTTGCAATAATGGTATAGCAAAACTGAAACAAATTTGCAGGATAATAAGTAGCTAATGTAGGCTTGAGTATGAATGTAGGCAGAGCTGTACAAAGATTCAGCTTGAAACTGAAAATACTCAAAATTAGTCTTTAACTTCTTGACAGCTAAATGTGGTAGACGGTGGAACAGTCTCTCAGGGGAAGCACTAAAAACCAAATACATGGGTGTATTTAAGAGTATATTTGGCAAATACTATTAGATGTTAATAGCAAAAAATGCTGCTTTGGAAAGCAGAAAGACTACACAACCGTCACCCAAACTGCTATCTTGTAAGGCCAAGGAATTCACTTTATGTTAACACTGGCCCAAGCATATATCTGGTGCTCAACTAAGAGCAGATAATGCAATCCTGAGACTGTAACGATGAGTTCTGTGGTTTAAAAACAGCACAGAGACAATTCACCAAATCAAGTGGTGCAAAGAACCCTTTCTATCCATGTGAAAAATCTTGCAAAGTCTGTCAGTGTTTTGCTTCTTTCCCTCCTTCTGGGTCAGAGAACAGATTTTTTGTTTGTTTGTTTTCCCATATCCACAAGCTTGAGGTTTCCTTCTGCTCTCCTGAGTTTGTCCCTGTGATATTTTCAGAACCCAATTATAAAACACTTCTCAAACATGCATTTCAAAGACTAACCCTTGGCGTTCTCATACTCAAGATGCTGGAACTTTTTCTTTTTGTCTCATGCTATAGACTGAGCTGTAGGGTTTATTTTCAGCACACTCTTCTGCCTGACAATTCCTCAATAGCTTATATGAATGAAGTTGGCTAATTTTGTTGGAATCTGGTCATCCTACAAGTCTATCTGTGTTGAATTTCACTTCCCTATCAATGGGACATATATTACTCCCAAGAGGTAGCAAAGCAGAGATAATCTTTGGGCAACCACAGATTTCTTGTGACCAGATTGCTACATATTTAAGATGAATGGTTAGTAGTCTTTTTTTGATTTAATTTTTAGGGGTGGCTTGAAACTGTCAGTATTTCTCTACAGTGAGGCTTATGATCTGGTTAAGGAGAGGACAATCATCACTTTCTTTTGCCTGGCACCAAGAACCAGTTTTTCTGACACTCTCATGGAGAGTACCAACAGATTCCTTTCTTCTGCAGCTTGTTGGCTAGCTCCTCATTTGAGATGTACCCTATATCTCAATTGTGTTCCAAACCTTTCTAGACCTGTTTTTTTAATTATCCACCCCCAGAATGCCCTTTTCTATGCTGCAGGTAGAATTGAAGCTTGCTTGCAGGAGTTTTAACAATCTGCAATCAGCCTAGAGTTTTCTAACATGGAAATAATGGATAATGCAACACTCATAACTTCAGAGGGAAGTCATAAATAGCACCTGCTTAGCTGCTTCAAAGTGCCAAAATTGCTAACTCATAAGAAATTTGTCTCAGGGTTTGTATCTTGTAAGAAAGAGGACATAGATGTCCTTGTCATAATACTTTCATCTGAAACTTTACTTTTAACATCAACAAGGATGAAAAATTTTAGCATCTCAGTCATGCATTTATATATTACAGACAGCTATTAGTGGTCCTGCCATATTTGCCACAACAGGCAGTCTGTTGCACTGAGAGACAATGATCATATATTTTCCTAGGCTAGCCAGTATACTTGGAAAAAGCACATACAAGCCCTTCTTAATTCTGGTATAGAAGCAACATTCTTCAAAGGTAGATGAGAGTTGACAACACTTGCTCAGGAGCTTAATCTGTATTGGTTTCTCTTTACATTTGTGTCAAATTACTGTCTAGTACTGGCAGAAATGAAAAAAATAAAAGTTCTTTCTCTCTTTTTTTTTTAATAATTTGTTTAGTTCATTATGGTTTTTAGTATCTTCTATTCATCCCTGCCTGAGCTTCTCCCTGGTGCCTGCTTTAATATTTTGTATTATTGCAGCAGAATCAATTCAATAAATCTTGCCAACCTCTATCCCACAGCTCCTGATATTAGTCTTCTCTGCAGATAGTTTTCTGCCATATTAATGAACTGGTCTATTTTTGTGATCATATTAACATCAGTACTTGGCCAAAGTAAGTGCTAGGAGTGTGGCGCAGTGGAGGTAAAAAGGAAAAGCAAAAATTTATCTTTTGAGAAATGAAAAACCGTTCAGTCCATGGCACAATGTGAAACAACATCCTGAGGTATGCTCTACTTGATATTTAAGGGGAAATAGAGGCATTTTTGAAGCTTATCGACATAACTTCTGTCATAAATTCAGAATATGTATAAAAGCATGTAAAATGTATATTGTTTTGTGGATTAGATAACTGTAAGAATAGGAACAGCCACTCAGAATACAGACCAGCTGCCATAGATCGAATTAAATTGTGCTGTCAGAAGGGTTTTTCTTAAGATACAGATTCAAATGAGGCACTGCCCCAAGAGCTGCTATGGTATATGTATAGCTGTATATGTATGAGAAATGACACAGACACATAAGCCCCCATCCTCTGACCTACTGCTTAGCTGTAAGAGACTAGAGTGCTAGCAAAAGTGAGATTTGGGATTACAAATATTGGTGCTTGTTTTGCCCTGTTGATATTTAGAGAAACAAGAAATAATTTAGAAAATTTAGGAATAAAGAACATTGTATCACAAAGCTATCACATTATCCGGATAGACGAGACGTAAAACATAAGGTATTGTCTAATACCTTGGGTAATAAAAGGGTGAATTTTTGTTATGGGCAAGGCTTTGGATTCAGATCCTGCTAACTAGTATTTGTATTTGTAAGACAACTTCAAATACCAGATGCTCTGATATTTCAGAATTTGATCATTTGATCCCTGTCATCAGAAGGCTTCTGAAAATTACATTTTGTCTCATATGGGAAAAAGTAAATAAACTAGGTTTTATCCTTTTTTTTCTCTGACTTTAGTTCTATGGCATTTAACAGTATTTAATTAAATACATTTAATAAAATACATTTGATTAAATACAATACTGTTAATTAAATGTACTTAATTGTACGGCAAATCAGTTTTGTTCATTTCTTCAGATACATATGTTTGATCAGTTGCAGTGACGATGGTACTGGAATGAGTACAGCCATATAGACTGGATGAGAAAGGTAAATCACATCAATCTGGTCAGAAATTTAACTTGGGAGTGGGGAGGTTACATAGTAAAATAAACAATATTTTTGAAATAAAATTTAAAATCTATTTATTTTTAAACTCAAGAAGTTCTTGTAAACTTTTAGGACTTCTCTGTCCCTTTTCTATTGATTCCTTTTTATCCTGTAGTTATTTTTTTGTTATCTTAAGAGGAGAAGCTCTATTTGTAGAATAAAGCAACAAAAACATTTGGAGATTTTAGATGATCCTTACTTCTACTTTTCAATTTTTAATCTTCCCTCTCTATACTCTGAAAAACCAATTTTATTCTGTAGTTCTCATCCGTGTTCTTTGTGTTTTGTACTTTTTTTCTCTCTCTCCCTCTATTTTTTTTCAGTGAGAAAAACTGAATGATTAACTATAGCTTATTTTTAATTTCCTTCTCTGATTTTATTTTTATTAAACTTATTTTATAGATTCCTACAGCAAAAGTGAAAGTGATCATGGAAGAAAGTAAATCTCCTTTTAAGCATTCTCATATTGTTTCAGTTTTTTTTTTTAAATCATACTTACACATAATCCTTCACAATTCCTTTTTGTGTAATTCCCATTTAGCCATACTACCTTACAAATGATAAAAAAAAAATCTTTTCCCATTTTGCTTTTAGCTTTTTTTCTCCTGTCTTTAGCATAATAGCTCATATTTCAAGAGGTCTTATTATTTATGTAGAGCACCCAGCACAGTGGAACCTGATGATGTTTTGAACCTTATATATGCCAGAGGAGGGCAGTTAATAAATGAAGCAATTAAATTATTCTTTAGAAGACCAAACTGATAGAAATAATAAGGCAGAATCTATGCATTTAAAATATATGAAGCTGTCTTTATAAAATATTCTATAATACTTGAAATAAATTATAGCTATAGAAATCTTTTTTTTTTTTAACTTAAAATAACTTCAGAAGCATTACTATTTCAAGCCACCACATTTTTACATCAAATTCTTACCCTAGCTTTAAAAGAAATGTCTTCAGTTGGGTTACATGATGATAATTACAGAGACCTGAAGAAGCACATGGATCTATTTTTTTTTTTGATCTAAGAAAGGTCCACAAAAATTAATATACAATCATGCCTGAACATGCTTAATTCTTTCTTGTCACTTGGTGAGGTGAGCAACTGTTCTTAGTGCAATAAAAGACTTAATAAATGTTTGCCTGAGTTTTTATTGCAATACTTGAGTCCAAAAACCTGGTAAAAGCTTTAGGGTTATATTAAAATTCTGGTGCATTCTGTTGCCACTCAGAGCAGCACTGCTCTGCCCCCTGCCCCGTCCTGCTCTGTCAACAAAGAGCTTGTTTTTTTCTCCTCAAAGCAGCTTCCTGCTTTTCATGAAAGCACTTCTTTCAGCTAGCACCTTAATATTCCTTTTTCTGAAATAATTTGTATAGAGTGTGGAGTTCCTTTGAACAGCAGAGAGAAGCTATACAGAGAGCAGGCCTGGGAGAAGAAGAGAGATAGCTGCCATCTGCTACTTTAGCTAAACTGAAGCAAATTGAAAAGCCTCTCCAGCACAAGTTCTTTTTATTTATTTGTTTAAACCCATCTTATGGAGTAAGAAATAAATCCCTCCAATTAAAATATGTCTTTGTCTAGCACTGTGTCTAGTGCTTACTGCCTGGACAGGGTATTCCGGGGTGTGCGTGCTGTGTATGATAGCAAATTTATCTGTGACTGGGAGAAAGAGAGCTGATCCAGACTGATCCATTGACACCAGTGAGGTTTCTTTACTAGAATCTAGGGGATTGCTAAATTGGGAACAAACTCAGTGCCCAAGCGCCTCTTCTGAATCTGAATGTCACAACGACAAGCACCAAAAGCAGTCCTGTAAAATAAAGGAATATGCCATTAGGGTCAGTGTAATGAGAAAGCACTAAGCAACTCTGCAAATGCTTGTCTTAACCTACATGAGTGGTGCTATTGTGCTTAGCATACTAGGAACACAGAACATATTTATGTCTTTGCAGGAGCACAATGGGTTCGGGACTTGGTTCCATCACTAGCTGTAGTCATTGTGTGAGGCTTTTGTCCCTGTGAGTCACAAAAAGCTGAGATCATTGAAGGTAAGGCTCAGGCTGATTGCATCCAGTTCTGAAAGAACTGTAATTTTTACATCATTATCAGCTGCAAATCTGTACTTCACATCTGAAGAAAATTAAGCTAAAGGCAAATGGAATTACAAATTTATTTTCAAAGAGCTTTGTTTTGTATCTATTGGCAAATATTAGGTAAATGTGTGGGTTGACAATAATAAAACAATAAGTTGCAAAAAAGTAATAATAATTTCCAGGGAAGTGTCAAAGAATTATTCTGTTTGTGGCATACATACAAAATCAATTTAGATTCCATGTGAGTGTCTGGATAGATTTGTGCATGTATCAGATCATTATCTAACTTGTCACTAACTTTGACAGTCTTTGAAAGAGAAAGTGAAAATTTTGTAATGGGAAGGATATTACTTAGCTGATGAAATTTGCCTAGCTGATTAATTATTTAACAGGAAATATGATTCTTTGCATAATATTCAACATAATGTACATTTCCTTTCTGACACATTCTCTTATTTTCCAGGAATTGATATTTGAAGAAGTGGTGTAAGTCTCAGAAATATAATTCTCAATTTGAAGGTCAAGCATTAAATATAATATAGGATATATAAAAATAGTAAAGAACAAACTATTTAAACTCTCCCTATATGTAACAGCATAGCCTTAGGCATATGGCTATCTATGAATATGCTGGAAATAATGGGAATGGGAAGTAATGGAAAAAATCTTAATCTGGAAAGAAAATTCAATTCACTGTATATCGAGTGACTATCAAGTATTCCATATGAGATATCTCTAGATATCTTGAAAAGATGAAGCAGTAGGAAAATTGTAACTATCATACATTTTTTTTTCAGAATACTTCTCAATCTGTTTGCATCTCTGGATATTAATATTTTGTAACACTATCACCAAGAATAAATGCAATATATGTTATATCTTCTTTGCCCTGAAATATGTGTTGTTTTTTTATGCCTTTTTTTTTTTTCTTTATTCCCTAGTGCAATTGCTTCTTTACAGAGTCAAGGACATTGGTTTCTCTTAGGAACTTTTTTTTAATTTTTTCGTCTCCAATTTAAATATATTTGTATCATAGTATTTAAAAAAGGGTAAAGAGTAATATGTAAAAACTGATGACAAAATATGTCCCACCGTACTTTGTCATCAATATGTCCTGCCATATCCTGCAGGATGGATTCGTTTTCGGGGAGATTTCTTTGAAATGGGAGACAAATTTTAGGATAGTAATTTGTAAGGTTTTACGTATGAACACAGTGAAGGAAATTTCTACAATTTAGACAAAAGGTAGCCCTAGATGTTTGGAAATATATAGGTAAAAGTGCTGAACTTGCATTCATTGAGGGTAATTAATAGGTATCATTTATTAGATTATGCATTTATGGAATGTGAGAGAGTACAATACATACACTCAAACGGATGTTTTCTGTTTTATATTGGGACCTGTGAATAAATTCTTGCAATAATATGATTAGGCTCACATATCTTACTAGGAAAACCTGTGCAGATAAAATGTTTGCATTTGATTGATACCATATTCGCAAAAAGAGAATTCAAGCTGATTCTACAGACCATTGAAGTCAAGCCATTCAGCACCCGTTGTGGAGAATATAAAGTAAAAACTTGTGGTGCATAGAAGTTATGAGCCTGACAGGTTTTTCAGTAAAAGTTATAGATCACAATAATATGAGAAGAGAGCAGTCTGAAAAGCTAATCATTATGGACTCAATATGAATTGAAAATGAAACACATGGAGAAACATTAGTTAGTCACAGCACATAGGCATTGGCAAACAGCAGGGAAATGAAATTTTTACATTTTTACAGTGAAATCTTTGAAGAGAGAATTAGTTAACACTTTTCTAACAAAATTATAATAGTCGTTTTTTTGAACTGGTTGCTAACTATTTTTCTTATGAGATAGAACAGACTTGGACATGCAGAGAGGAATTTGCAAAGGACTCTTAATTTTTATCTAACTCCACTTTCCTTATAGTCAATATAGGTTTTGTAATTTGATTTCAAAAGCAGTAGTGATAAGCCATAACACAAGGCTTTTCAGGAAGTTCTGCGTAGGGATTTTAACACACTGGTCAGGATTTTCAAAGTAACCTGAGAGCAGGAGCTCCAAGAGGAAGCGGCGGCTGACAGAGGTTGGAGAGGTCAAAGGTTTGTGGTTTCACAACATCTGGGATGTTGCGTAAAGACTGCCTAGTCCTTCAAAAAGCCCTTGTTGCTTCCCCACGTGGTCACTACTGATGCTGCCAAGGAGACCTGGAGCAAGCCAGGAATGACTAAAGCGTCTGGATGGACATGGAAGCCCCAGTGATGTTACCTTCCTTTCTAAGGCAAAGAGGAAGGACCTGAGCATGAGTGTGTGCTGCCTGTGAGTTAACTGTCTGCAAGGCTTGGCTTTTATGACCGTGGGTCATAAAAATGGCTTTTATGACCATGGCCCCCTCTTTAAGGAGTAAGGATTGCTGGTGAGAGACAAGACCCATTTGATAAAGGTTGCTGACAGGCTGGCCAACTTGGTGATGAAGACTTTAAACTAGCTGTGTTGGGGGATATTGGTAACAGTTTGCCACTAAATGAGGGAAGAGAGATCAGGAGTGGTAAGTACACAGTGCAGGAAGATTGGAATGAGGGAGCCTTCAGGAAGGATTAAACAGATTGAGAGCAGACCCATTTCCATGCATATGCCCAAGGACCATAAATGGAGATCTGAGGGGAACAAGGAAGAATAGTAGTGGTGTACAGACCCTGGGCTTCATGCATGTAGACTTCTACTTATTCAGGCGACTCAGTGGGGTTACCAGCTCTGAGGGCTAAGGCTGCTCCGGGGAGCTGGCAGGTGTTTAAGGACAATCCCTTAAGGGATTTAAGGACAGCATAGCAGATAAAGAGTCCATCTTAAATACCCCAATAAATAGATTTGTCAATAAACAGTAACTTGAATGGGTCAATATTTTTCGAGAGATCACTGATTCAATTCTCTCCCACTGCTGCTGGCTTGTCGCTGAACAGGCAACTTATTACTGAGCTTCAGTGCAAAAAGGGTGTATAGGGAGATGGAAACACGGGCAAGTTACAAGAGAAAATACAGAAACATTACTTACTCATGTTAGGAAAGCTAAAGATCAAATAAAGTTGAGCCTGGACAGAGATATTAGAAGCTCTACGTCAGCAGTAAAAGAATGATCAAAGAATCATAAAATATAAGAAAATTATATAAGGCAGAAAAGGAACAATCAAGATGATTTAGTGCCATGGACACCAATAAGGACCCTTCCTTGCCATTGTCTTCACTGACAAGGTATTCCAGGGCTCTGTGACTATTTAAGTAGGGTCAAGTAGGAGAGAAACTAGCAATAGTGGAAAAAGATTGAGTCTGGGAACCCTTGAGGAATCTTGGCCCATTCAAGCCTGTCCTGAACCCTTAGGTCCAGATGCATCCAACCGCCTGAAGAGAGCTGACTGAAGTCATTGTGAGGCCACTCAGTTATCACTGAGAGATGTGGAGATACGGGACCATTCCTAATGACTGGAAAAGGACGACTGTTGCACTCCCCCCTTCAAAAAAAGAAAAAAAAAGATGGTCTGGGGAACCAAAGGTTGGTCAGATGAAAATCATGGAGTGAGTTTCTGTGGAAGCTCTGGGTGTCCCGTTGGATAGAAGCCTAAATATGAGCCAGCATCATGCCCAGGCAGCAGTGAAAGTGAACAGTGTGCTGGAATGTATTAAGAGGACTCTAGTCAGGAGACTGAATATTCCCCTTCATTGTTCCTTTTTCAGGCCCCATATGAAATGCTGCATACAATTCCCACTGTAGTTCAAGAAAGTCAATGACAAACTGGAGTGAGTTCAGTGGAGGGCCACCAAGATGGTTGGGACTGGAGTGCTGAGCTGAAGGACTATGGCTCGTTCAGCCCAGAAATAAAATAGTGCCAGGGGATGTAACAGCAGCCCCAGTACCTATGTGGAGACTACGAAGGAGATGGGGCCAGGCTCTTCACAGCAGGAGGAAAAAGGAGAAACAACTGTCAAAAAATGAAATAGGGAATGCACTTCTTGGACATAAGGAAAGAGAGCTTGCAAAATCTCCACCTTTGAGGGTTTTCAAGACTCAACTGGATAAAGCCCTAAGTAGCCTTCTCCGAAACAGGGCATTGGACTAAGTGACCTCCTGAGCTCTCTTCCAACCTTCACTACAGCACAGTAGTTACTGCATGCTTGCAAAAAAAAAAAAAAAAAGATAGCTAGATATAGATGAAGATGTATAAACATTCCCAATATGTTCTAGTTCTTTTTCTTTTCTTTTCTTTTCTTTTCTTTTCTTTTCTTTTCTTTTCTTTTCTTTTCTTTTCTTTTCTTTTCTTTTCTTTTCTTTTCTTTTCTTTTCTTTTCTTTTCTTTTCTTTTCTTTTCTTTTCTTTTTTCTTTCCTTTCCTTTCCTTTCCTTTCCTTTCCTTTCCTTTCCTTTCCTTTCCTTTCCTTTCCTTTCCTTTCCTTTCCTTTCCTTTCCTTTCCTTTCCTTTCCTTTCCTTTCCTTTCCTTTCCTTTCCTTTCCTTTCCTTTCCTTTCCTTTCCTTTCCTTTCCTTTCCTTTCCTTTCCTTTCCTTTCCTTTCCTTTTTTTTTTTTTTTTTAATGCTCAAGCAAGTAGCACTAATAGTGCCTGTTTATAGTGCATGCAAGCCTTCTCATATACCTCAGGAAAGTCAAGTCAGCTAAGATATTGACCACAGTATTTGAGTTGTGAATGCTTAGCACTCTTGGTGCCTTGCAGTCCCTATGGTCCCTATGGCCCTGTGAACCTAGTTCCAGTTCTGCTCAGGGCACCCACCCTGGCCCCATGTTGCTGCAGGTGGAGGACCCAGTGCCCAGTCCCGTCTCTTGCCACTGCTACCAGGGCCCCATATGGCCACTCAGGAGAGGCTGTGACCATCATGGTGTCCACAGCATTCCCTTCCCACTCTTTGACAGTGTCTAGCACGGCCCGGTGGGGCCCTGGCAAATACCAAGGCTAAATAGAAACTGCTAGATTTTCTCATGTCTATTGTCTGTCATTAAAAATATTCAGTCAATATTCAGTCAGCTCAGTTCAAAATTTATGGAAGTGGCTGGCCGCCTTAAGGCACAGAGATTGAGCCTGCCTTGCATGGAGCAAATGTGGTCCATCCAGATGGACCAGAGCACCTAGGTGGGATCTTGCCATTGGGTCCAAATACTAGAGTCAGCATCTCTATTTCATAAGCATATAGTGTCTGAACATGTTTTGCTTTGTCCTACAATTTTAGATCTAGGGATTTTTCTGATGTTAGAAGATCCTTTACATTCCACTAGAAATGTGATGGCAGCTTTTGAAGAACTTATACACAAGATTTTCACATGAATTACTATTTGCTTATCATTTTATTTATGATATTTTTCATGCAGAAAGATGGAAGGTATGTCCTGCACATACAGCAAGAAACCATTTTTGCTAGTTTAAATTAAGCCCAAAATGTTAAAATGGGGCAAAAAAACCCCAACCCAAACCAAAACAACAACAAAACCCCCCAAACTCCTGACCTTTAATTTGTATTTAAAATCCAAACAGTGATGGACAATTGCTTAAGATTTTGTTGCTTTGCACATTATTAAGAATTAGTTGTCTATGGTCTGTGATATAAAAATTCCATATAGGGCTAACCCACATCCTGGAAGTGTGGTAAGTAGTACCGCTTAATGATTTATTATGGCTACTAACAGTATACCACATTGACCTGTGGTTTGCCCTGAACACTAACTGCCATCTGTTCTGATGTATTATCTGCTAACATCACTGCCTCCAGATAAGATAACACATCTAGCTAAGAGTGGCAAGGCATTTCCTGTTTATGATATTCCCGGTTAAGGAAACTTGTGAAAAGGTTAGAAGAAATAACTTCCACAGGAAGTTTTGTGAAACTGAATTCTTCTGAGCTACAAGTTGTAATGAGAATAAAGAAAGCAAAAATGTAAAAAAAAAATCTAGAAATATTTTAATTTCTCTTTCATAAATTGTTTTATCTATTGTGTTTGGCTGCAAAAAGAAAAGCTGCAATAAAATGAGAGTGTTGTTAATTGAGGCATCTCTGATTTAACCAAACAAAGAAACCTCTTCCTACAAGTGTATATTTATACACGGCTTTTAGATTTAATTCCAGGATTTAATTTAATCATTCTATAATGGTGGTAGATTTACTTCTTTATATATTAATGACCATTTAACCTAATGAAGCCAATTACAATGGATAAAAGATATTACTGACTGAATCAGAGAAACCAGTGCAAGCTCTGTCTTTGCTCAGCCCCAAACCAAAAGTGCTGGGGAATTGTGATCATAAACATCTGAAATTTCTTTTGCTTTGCTTTGGCTCAAGGCATCCTCTAGTGGCAAGGTGCTGTGTTGTAGTGAACTGAGCAATCAGGCTTTATCAGCTTATGATATGGGCTGAGGTTTAGCATGCACTTGAGATGTGTCCTAGTAAATGAGATTTAGGGAATGCAGGGAGATCCTGGATTTGTGCCCAAAGGGGCATTATTTAATAGACTCTGGTTTCCATGTTTAGGACAGAGTGCCACAGAATAAGGCTAGAGCATTTCCTGTGAGAATTCTAAGAGGGTAATAGTGTGTCTACTTTATAAAGTTCATGTGCAATAAGCCTGAAAACTGTAGACAGCAGTAGTTCAATGCGTGGTATCGTACATGCACTGCACAGGTCCATCTCTTCATGGCTGGTAGAGCCAGCCTCTCTTGGAAGTGCTGAACTTCTGATGCATATGTGGACAACCTGTGCACTGAAAACTGTGTTTCAGCACTTTATCTGGAGCCTCAGCCACTCTGCATATATGTAACATGCTCACCTGGATAATAAATTTGATTCTTGTAGGATCTGTTTAGTGGAGATACTTACCTACTATGAACACTTGGGTCTGCCGTATCCTGTTGCAGCTACTGTACATTTCCTGAAACATGTCTAGAATACTATAAACATAAAAAGTCCTCAAAATCTTCCCAAGCAAAATTATAGGGAAGATCTCCAGTAACTAATCAAAGAAATTTGCATTCTTCACTGGATCTGGAGTCCCATGTCCATCTTTTTACCTTTAAGGCAGAGTTGCCTAGTTGGATTTTCTCTGGCTTCTGTTAGTAGACCATTTTTGTGCGTGCATGGGCCTGTCATTCTTTTGTATTTAGAAAAATACCTACTATTTCTGCCCTTTTTCTAAGTCTTGCTTTTTTAATTTTAAGTAGGTGAAATATATGAATTTCAAAAGGGAGAATTGGATCCAAAAAGAAGAGAAAGTTAATATTTTGTGGGGTGGTACAGACGAAAAGCATTTGGAAACTCAATACTTGCACAGTTTTCTGTATTGAACCAAGATTTCAGCTTTAAATATTTTTTCTTTTTCCATTTACATTATTACATGGGGGAGAAAGGTGAAGTAGAAAATGGTATTGTAGGCAATTTACATTGTAAATCTAAAATAAAAGTAAATGGAGAGTGCAAATTGAAGTTTCCATAGCAATAGTAGTATAGCAGCATTGTAAATCTGAAGTGTTTGCAACTGTCAGCTGGACTACTGTATACTTTGGTGACTAGTCTGTGCATCTGATGAGTTAATGGCACTATGGGAACTTTTAACTGTTTTGTTTACTGACTGCAATGAAACAAATCTCTTCATTTCCATTTTTGTATTATTTTCCATCAGCTTACTTGCCCGTAAGAGCTGGGTATACTTGCCTCTCTGTCTCTGTAGACTTTGTATTCCTCTTTTTTCCTCTCTACCTGACTCCCACCCCAAGCGGTATAATGGGTTAATGGACTGCTCTCCATTATTCTTAATAAGTTAAAGCTAAGCATACTGTATTGATCTTGTGAAACATGCTCTCTATTGGTTTGACAATGTTTAGATTGCTTTTGAATTTCATCTCTCTCTTTCTCTCTCTGTATATGAACTGCTTGGTCCTCTTAAATTATTATGGTCATGTTAATTGCAGTGTATTTAGCATCTCCAGCTAAACCAAACATATAAGACTGTTACTTTCATTTCCTAATCAAGGGACGGGAGGTATGCAATCTCTCCATGTATAATATACTGCATACCCCACGTTTTTATATTAACTATATATCCCTTTATAAGACATACTATGTAATATAAAATAAATGAACTGACAAAACCCTTAAAATCAAGCAATTCCATAACCTGGCAGCATTATAGGACGTGGAATGAGGCACGTCTCTCACAATCAGCAGAAGGTTGTTACCACTGGTGGCCATTGTCTCCAAAGGAACAGGTTGTTCCAGTTCCACTGTGCTCCGTACAAGTCATATCTTGCTGACTCAGAAAAGAACCTTTTCTAACTTACAGACAGATACTTTAGTCACTTAATGAAATTTTAATGTAGTACTAGTGATGAAAATGTTTGGAAAATAGGATTTTTTAACTTGAATCTGAGCACAGCACAGCAAGAACCACTGTTTGATTTTTAATGAAGCAGGAGCTGAGGTATGGACAACCACCTGGAAAAACAAAACATATTTCTTAGAGACATTCACTGAGCTTGAAGCACAGATCTTGAAAAATCATGCTTTTCTTTTCCTATTTTGTGAAGACTTTAATATACTACTGAAATGCTCCAAATCACTGCTAGTATATGTATGGGGATCTCTAGGTACTGTTGAAAGAATGGATAGAATATATTAGGTTGTTATTAGTTTTCTAAGCTATTATTACTTATCAAAAATATAATTTGTATTTTGAAATACAGCTATTAGCTGTATGTATGAGCTCTTGAAAGGAGAGAGAATATCTGAAGTCTACATTAAATAAAAAGAAATCATGAGTTATTAAATTAAAAAGTTTTCTTTTGACATTCTTTAAATAAGCACTTCATACTTCTTCCATTTAAATAATCTTACTCTTGAAATTCCAAATTTTGAAAAAAAAAGAAAATCTTAAATGAATAATTTAGATATAATTTTGCCAATGCAAAATTTAAAGAAAAAATGAACAATTCTACATAGAGTTTAGAGGCAAAAAAGAACTGCTTTCCCAGTAAACAAAAACAGCAGTTATTTCTCTTTGGTTCGTTATGAGTGGCTAGTATTTACCTGGCTAGCAACTTTTAAAGAACTGTGTGTTGTATTAACTATGCATAGAATGAAGCAAGACTGCATAAGACATTATTAGTTTGTCCTTCATTTCTCATTCCTTTATTAAAATGAGTAATGCAGACAATCTGCATAATTATTTAATAGGGAAAGAAGCAACACCGTATTTAGTCTAAATATATAAAATGTACTAGTGTAGTATAGATAACGGGTAGTGATTACTCTTGATGAATATGGCATCCAACAGTTATAGCAACGAAATGGTTGATTTTCAACAGCCTATGAAAAAAAATCATAACTTACTGCTGTTGATTGATAAACAGAAAGAAGCTGAAACTTGTAAAACTTTCTTCCTCAGACACTTTCTTCCTCAGGAGTCATAAAAGTGTATACAGCATCATAACATACAATATCATACACATCTGGAGCATTGTGTGCAGTTCTGGGCCCCACAGTGCAAGAGGGATGTGAAGCTGCTGGAGAGAGTCCAGCGCAGGGCCACAAAGATGATCAGGGGCCTGGAATATCTGCCCTATAAGGAGAGGCTGAGGGAGCTGGGCCTGTTCAGCCTGGAGAAGAGAAGGCTGAGAGGGGATCTAATCAGTGTCTAGAAGTACCTCAAGGGAGGGAGTGAGGAGAATGGTGCTGGCCTCTTTTTAGTGGTGGCTACCAACAGAACTAGAGGAAACGGCCAGAAACTGAAGCATCAAAATTTCCACATGAACTTAAGGAAAAAATTCTTAACAGTGAGGGTGACAGAGCACTGGAACAGGCTGCCCGGAGAGGTTGTGGAGTCTGCTTCTCTGGAGATCTTCAAAACCTGCCTGGATGCAGTCCTATGCCATGTGCTCTAAATGACCCTGCGTGTGCAGGGAGGGTTGGACTAGATGAGCTCTAGAGGTCCCTTCCAACCTTAAGCATTCTATGATTCTATGATAAGGAGAACACTCCAATAGAGCTTGGCTGAGAGAAACACCCCAAAATCAGCAAACATGCTGAGATCTAGAAACTCTCTTCTGAGTAGGTGCAGGGTCTTAAAAGGTGGGATGAAGATGGTGCCATGACAGCCACATTTGAAAACAACCTGGAGACAACAGTGGTAGAACACATCACCGTAACCATGTCCCATTCCAAACATACATACATATCATCATAGCAAATAGCTAATTCATAATAGAAGACTTAGTCTAAGTGAGACTCAAGCAATGTAACAAACAAACTCCTTAAGACTCTTCGTTTCACCTTACAAAAGTATTAAAGAAGACAAAGGAAACATAGGGTTTTTTTCAAGAAAATACCTCTTTGTCTTTTTTCTCTCTTCCTTTTAATGTACTAATGAGATAAATACTACATCAACTATGTTGTTGCATGCTGGTTTCATTTCACACTTTTTACACAGAAGCATTTGATACACCTTGCAAAATAAATAAAAGATTACATGGCTTCAGACAGATATTGTAGAGAGAGAGAGTCTTGCAAACAGAAAAATGGAAATCATGGTGTTAAGAAGATTCTGCTGCCAGTCTCATGCATGGAATAAGCTGTTAATCCCTGTTTTATTAAATCATGAGGGTGTAATTAAGTGTCCATTCTTTACTCATCCCTGAAATGCAAAACTGTATGTGTTCATTCAAAGATCAGCATAGGGAGTTAGGAACAGAAGCTGACCTAAGTCTGGTTTCTTGGTGACCATTTGCAAATATGAAGATGATTGATAACAGCAATATTTGAATTCAAAAAGGAAAAAGCAATGCGCATGCTTCCACATCCATATCTATGTGTAAGCAAAGTATGAAGCTAGGGAATATTTATGTGAGTCTGAAAAACACCCAACAGTGAGGGAAACTGTGAGCATTGCTTTGGGAGGAAGCCAGTAGAGAGACAGAGAGAGCTTCTTTTAAGCACAGAACTGACTGGAAAAACAGACTTGGGTTTCTGAATAAGGAGATGGCCCCCTATTGTTTATTCTGCTTGTTAAAAAAAAAAAAAAAAAAAAAAAAAAAAAGAGGCTTGAGACTCCGTAATCTTCCTTTGCAAATAAACAGAGTTGTGCTAAAGAGATACCTGAAATAGGATGGTCCGTTTCTCCCCCACATCCCTCTTCTTTAGAGAGATATACATAGTCCTTAGGGGAAATAAGCATGATTGATAGTGGAGCTTGTGTGCAGCTCTTACAAAGATCTTCATGAGAAGAAACTGCACAGTAAAAGATTTCCATCTCCACTGAGCCGTGTAAGGGCCATTACTGGTGACCTAAGGAGAAAAGATTGCTGCCTCCTACCCACTCTCACGAAAGGGGAGAATCAGAGATAAAACTGGGCACTAGAAAGAGACATAAAGAAAGGGAAACTAACTATATTCATCTAAAAGTGCTGGAAGACATGTGGTTTCTTGAAGGTATAGCCACTTGTAGGTGATGCTCGTGGTAGTTAATAATTTCTGCTGGAATGTCTGCATGCATGTACATACCACACAAGCTAGCTCTCCTTGCAGCTTAATAAAAAGAGGAAATCCTTTAATGATACAGGGTTTTCAACCAGTTATAGCTGTGCAGCTTGTCTGAAGAAAGTGTTAAGCAAGATTTGTGGATAATTCCTTGTATTGCTAGGGGCAAGTATTTCCATATGGATGGAGTTGCTTGGACCACTCTGGCTGAGAATGGTAGGATAGTTCTTCTCTACTTAAATATTTTGGGTCAGGCTTACATCTCACTGATAATATTACAGATCAAAAGTAATTTTTGCTATCAGTGGAGCTACATAATTTTAAAAATGGGCAACATAAAGCATCGGAGCCATGCCATAAACCTTTGTCTCTCTCCTCAAATGAGCCATAAATTATTTCGCATGGTAATTTTGCCATGTTCTATCTGAGGTGCTTATTCATTTATATATTCAGTGTAAATTAAAATGTTTCACATCATGGAAAAAAAGTGAGAAAAGAAGATGGAAGCTTGGAATCACGTAAAGCAGACAAGCTAAGATCCCTTTTACACATTATTAGTGCATCTCTGTCTAAATCATGTTTGCTATTAGCGACCACAGTGCTAAGTGCTAAGATAATGTACTTTTCAGGAAATTAAAAAAAAAAAAAAAAAAAAAAGCTAGGGAGTGTGTAGGTAGCTTTGATTAGCAATAATGGGAGTTGGGGCACATTCACAACTTTGAAATAATCAGTTTAAAATCAGTTTATCAGATAATGGTTGCAAGACTTGGAGCACTAAATTAACACGTCTTTTCAGACCCACAGTGTTTGCAGGGAAACAATTTATTAGTGCTCCTTTGTATTAACTTCAGTTGCGTTTTCTTTTCAGGAATTTTTTTAATCTTGAAAACCATTTTAGAAAGGGATATAATATTAGAACCATAAAAAAAAAAAAAAGTTTTGTTCCATTTGGTCTGTTTTGCTTTACCTGCTAAGTAACTGCAGTTACTTTTATTCTTTCAGTGCTGCTTAGAGACAGTCTGTCCACATGTGAGTTTGAAAACCATTAATGCAATGCTGAAAGTACCACCAGTCTTCCAGTCTTTCTAAGACTGGGTTAGATTGAATATTTTGTGTAAGACATAGTAGTGCATGTATCTCTTTGCAAAAGCTTGGTGAGGTGGAACCATGCCAAAAAGCTACCAGATGTAAGGAGCTGCCTCGGTAAGTTACTCTGTTGAATAATTCACAGTAACCTGAGGCAGAGTATTCATGAATTGGTTCAACTTAAGTGGATGTCTTAAAAAATCATTTACATAGGGCTATTTGAACAATATTTTATTTAATAGTGAAAATTCCTGGCTCCTAAATGAGGAGCCCTTCACAGCAGAGCCACATGAGCTTATCACCCAGTGAGACAGAGGGAAAATATGCCAAATAAATAAAGGAATAAGATGATCCCGTATATCTAAGGTGCAATAACTACTTAACTTTTCCTATTTCAAGGCAGGTTAGATGCCTTCCTTTTCCTGCCTTTAAATCTAGGCATTGATCCTGGAAAATCATTGATGATAAGTCTATTCATCAAATCAAATCAGATTTCTTCTTAGATATATATATTTTTTAGATATTTAGATATTTAAATGACATATGAACAGAATACCAATAAGGGATCTGATTTTCTAGAAATACTGAGGTGTGTTCAACTTCATTAGGAGGTTCACATCTAAAATTGGAAATAATAACTGCAATAATAAGTGGAATTTAGATTGCCTATACAGAATCTCAGCTGTTGGTTTCCAGGGTCATATTTAAATAGAGGTATTAGTTTTGATAGATACCTGAACAATACTGATAATGGCATGATTAAAGGATATATTAAGTTTCCAGTTATCATTTAGAGAACAAATAGACCTAATGCTTCTGGACAGATCTGATTATTTTGAAGGTGCCGCTTCCCAAATTGGGTGGAGTGGATGACACTCCAGAGGGCTGTGCTGCCATTCAGAGGCACTAGACAGGTGGGAGAATTGGGCAGAGAGGAATCTCATGAAGTTCAGCAAGAACAAATGCAGGGTCCTGCGCCTGCGGAGGAATAATCCCAGGCACCAATACAGATTAGGGGTTGGACCTGCTGGAAAGCAGCTCTGCAGAGAAGTACTTGGGTGTCCTGGCTGACAACAACTTAAACATGAGTCAGCAATGTGCCCTTGTAGCCAAGAAGGTCACGTGATTCTATGAAATTTATTCACTAGAAAATAATAAACATAAAATTCAGTAGGAAAAACACTAAATATTTTGTTAAATAAAAAAATCATGAGGTGGAGTTCTCCCAGGATTTGGTTTAAATGGAATTGAAAAGTGCAGCTATGGTTCAATTTTAATTACTTTTTCAATTAAATAAACCAAATTATCATAATTATTGAAAGTAAAATCAAGTGATCAGACAGACACTTGAAGGTAGAGGATGTTTATAATTATGAAACAGATGTTGAAATATCTGTTTAGAATTTGTGTCTTTTTTCTTTTTTTAACTTTCTCAAGTTTTTCTAACCACTGTATTTTTAACAAAATGTCATTTATATATGTTTCTATAAAAATCAAAAGGTTGCCTTCCATGTTGAATAGAATGCAACTAAAACAGCTAACAGAAATGAGGTTTTGATGCACAGAGATTTGTCAATGTAAAAATCCATTTTCATGGAAGTTAACATAATATATCACACACACCACCAGTAATGGGCCAGGAGGTTATCTTAAATTCAGAGCTGATGATGGAAATGTGACCCAAAGCATAAATTATCTTCTTTCAGATATGTATGATGAGCGTTTCTTCTTAAAATTCAACATCAATGTGATCGAATTTAGTCCCTATGCCTATTATCTCTGCACCAGAACTGTGCAGAGATCAAAAAGGAAACAAAGTTCAATTTTTGTCACTTCACTTCCACCAGATTCTTTAATTGCAGCAGCTGTTAATTGTCTCCAGCATTGCAAAGGCCAGGGAAAAATTTCCATCATATCACAGTGTTCTAAGTACTTTCAGAAACATTTACCTTTGGAGGTAAAGTGTCTTATGCTTGAGCTCTATACAGAGCATAGTCTATGCAGTTAGTCTAAAGTCCTGGGGGAATTAAAAGGAACACAATATTCTCTTTATAAACTGTCCTTTTTTTTTTTAACAGCAGGCCAGGGATGTTACACTATTCAGAGTAGCAGAGAAACTGGTTATGGATTCTATGGATTGAGCATTTTCTGTTATAATTCTGTGTAGAAACTAAGTGTAATAGCAGAAATTGAAAAAAATATATATATTGGAGCTCACTTTGCCTCTTAATACTTTTTATTTTAACATTTTATATTCTTTTGACAATGTATAAAATAAATTTGACAGTATACTTCATGTTCTTTTGACAATCTAAGAGGAAGAAACTACTGCATGTGAGCTAAACTGTGGAGCCCTTATGCATATGGCCATTTCTGCTGTAAACAGGCTCTGTGTAGAGACAGTCCTGAGAGAACTGAATTCTGCTATTTTATGCCTGACCCCAGACTTAATAAAATTCCATGCTATATTAAAAACTAGATTATTATTATTATTATTCCTTTTTGCACTGCGGCTAAAAATAGACATCAGATCCATATACTAACTAATTTTCATGTTTTATCTCAGAGGACTTTAAAATCACATTTCCAGATGTGAAAGGTTAGTACAATAATTTAATGCTTGAATTGGATGGTTATAGTTGAATGTGTTAAACCTAATTTCCAACTGTTGTAAGTTGTAAATAAGAACTGAAAGGAAGCTGAACTGAAAGGAGAAAAGGGAGTCTTTCCTCTATTCCACACCAAGTACTGAAAATTTCATACAAGTTGCATATAATCATGTTAAGCTATAGCTCATACTCTTTGATCAGCCACTTCACTGACTTGTATTTGTTCTTAGCTATGTAATTTCCAGATAGGCCAATTTGGGCAAGAAAACAGATCAGAAAGAAATTAGCTTAGGCTTCAGTTTTTCTCTCATAGGAAGTATGAGTGCCACTGATTTGACTGGTTTATTTCTTTTTCTTCTCACTATTTTTTAGAATTGCCCTGCTATAGCTTGGGACAGCAGTACAAAAACAACAGAGTAATGTTGAAAGTTACATAACACATTAACTTTTACATGAATTATAATTTCATAAATTAGCATAATAGAAAAAAAAGATTCAGATAGACATCTGCAGCTTTAGTAGGTTTTGTACAGCCAGTTTAAGACATCACATGTATGTTTCTTTGTTTTTATTTTCTGTGATGGTAGAGAGCTTGACTTATTTAATGTTTAATAAAAGAGTTAGAAGGTAATTGAAAATGTTCCTAAATTTCTTCCCATTAGCCAGGACACACATTATGCCCCCTCAACACACTTAAAATAGTATTCCTGCTAAAAATAAAAATAATAAAACCTGCCCAATTTAGCATTTTAGAATAACCTGCACAATTTAGCATTATAGTACAACATTGTCCATAAAATAATGACATAATAGAGGGTAAGGAGTCAAGGTCTAGAAAACCTGACTTTGTATCTGAAAATAAAATCTTAAAACCCTTCTATAATGAGGAGATAACCGTTTAATCAGTTTTGTCTATGGGTATATTTGGATATGCTGATTTCATTGTTATAATGGTGATTACCTGTTTTATATGGCATTCAAATTCAAAGTAAAATCCCAAGAGTTCCAATAGTTCAAGAATTTCAGTGTCCTACATGCTGTAAATGCCATACTAGTGCTAGCTGTGGATAGTTTAGAAAATATTCACTAGCTATATTTTTCAGGATTTTCCTTTTTTTTTTTTCATGTCAAATTTAATAGAACAGGTCTTAATAGCAGAGGAAAAGTTTTCATTTATTTGCTCATCTCTCAATCCACAGTCACTAGCTTGCATTCAGCTAGTAAAAGAAAGTTAGGATAATTTAAAGTCATAGCTGCGCACTCAGAAAAATGTTCATTCCTTTGCAGTCTTTGCTTAAAGAAGGAAAACATCAAAAGCTTAATCAGTAAGAAATGGGACTACAAGGACAGAATGCGTCTATAAATGAAGTTAGTTGTGCAGAATTTACTGTCATTCTTCATACTGTTTCATGGCATTTCAGAGCCCTTTGCAGAGAATGGTGAAGGCTGTTGATTTTATATGACCCTTCTAAAGCCAATCTGTAAACAAAAATTATAAAAGGCATGATACGGTCCCAAAGTTCATGCTTAGCTACATTCAATGCTTTAGACTTATGGATTCATTTAAAACATGATTAAAATTATATTCTCCTGATGATAGCTTATGATGATAAAAGCTGAATAATTGTAGTCCTTGCATTCATTCTGGAGCTATGTTTTTAAAATTTATTGATTATTATTTTTTTAATTTTTTTGTTTCAATGGGAATTGCAGATAGCATTTGCAGTACTAATTATAGTATGCACTAAAAATGACTCAAACCACAGCGGTTCAGAGTTCGTTCTGCATCTCTGCCACAAATTGCCTTTAATTTTCTCCTTAGTGTGTTGGACCTGGGGTTCACAGAATCACATGCAGGCTCTATTTTAACATCTCTATGTTAGAAACATAGAGTGAGATTCATCTCACTGTATTTCAGAAGTCTGTTTCTTGGCTATGAATTCAATATGCTCTTCTGGAATGCCATTCATTTATTTGTTACTGAAGTAGATATTTAAGGAAAGGCAGATAAAATGTACCTATAAGCCGTATTTCTCTTTGTTGACTATAAAGGGTGCTGTAAGTGTCTAGTTCAGACATCCGCAATCTGGACTGTGACATAGGTTGATACAATCGCACATTTATGTTGCAATTTAGTGGGTAATAGGAGCAACTAAAGCATGAAAGCCCAAAGATCCTGATAGTCAGCACAAGAAGTGGCTTTATATAAAAGCTACAATTAGTTTTAAAGTGATGTCAGGTGAAACGATTGCTGAGGTATCATCCTGTCAGGTCAAAATCACTAGCATTTTACTTCCTCTTTTCCCCTTGAACTCACTGTCCAGGTAGAATGAGTAATATAAACTTGGTTTTAATCACAAGGAATGCACTTACTTAACACAAGTCAGTTCCCATTGCTCACTGTTTTCTGCCAGTATACCCTTCCTAAGCCTTTGCTTCACTAAACTAGTCAAGCTCTGTTCTTTGGTCTTTTTTTGTCTTCCTAAGCACAGATTTCTCCTCTGTGTCTGTCTGAAGTTTTGTTCCTCTGTCTTCAACAGTGTGATGATAATTACATACAGTACCCCAAATTAGTTCTCAGATGGACTCCTTTTCCTAGCTGAAAAGTATTGCATTTGCCTTGGCTGCATTATATTGGCAACTCATAGCATCCAGACATTTAATCTCCTAATTTATTTTTCCTCCTCTGTCATTTTAGGCTTCTAAATTTTCCGTTCACAATATAAATGCCCTTATTGGTCTCTAAATCCATTATGTAACATTTTTCACTTTTATATTCCTTCCCATTTCTCTGGTTCCACCTTCAATAGTTCATTACAGTAACACTTGTTGCCACAAGAGCAGGATTTGATTCCACCAGTAGCCCCCAACTTTTTGTGTGAGGTTCTTAAAACTAAAATATTAAATGAGATATTTGAGAGAGATAAATGAGAAATGAACTGGAGGAAACTATTTGTTGCCTATTTTCAGCCTGATGGAGGAAGTTTTCCCTTCTGCATCCCCTGTTGCTACCTCCCCTTTTGCCAATCTCTTATTTAATTTACAAACTTATTTACTAACCTCAAATCATTTACTAATTCACTTACTAATCTCAAATTCTTCAGTTCTCACTGTGCACCACATCAAATGTTTTACCAAAACTGAGATAGATGTGGTATATTTCATCCCTTTCATCCAGTACTCTGTTTGAGCCTGTCATGATCTTCTCATTTGGCAGATGATTTTCATTATTTTTGTTAATATAGAGGAATTAAGTATAGGGAAAAAAAAAAGCATTCTTTTGCATCAGATCTTATCTGTGAACTTTTCCTCATGCTACTTTTATTTTGATACTTGTCTGGAAGGAAGCAATAAAACCTGTCTCAATTAAAACCATTCAAAATTAACCACTAACTCAATTAAAACCATTTAAACCAAATGAACTATTTTATCATCTGTGTTTTCTAGGAGCTGTTTTGCATACTGAAAATGGTTCACAGTATTATGAATAGCTCTGAAAGTATCTAAACTTGTTATGCTTACAGCTAAATTAAGCCAGAGAATAGCTTTATAAAACTGTTGCTTTGACATTACAGCAGTGTATGAAACCTAGACTTTTGGAAAATAGATTCCCTTTCCATTCCAAATATATATGAATTACATAAAAGACAGATGACTTTTTGATGACAAGCAGTTGCACTAGCAAAGTTTATGTTGTGTACTAATACAGTGATTCAAGTAAAGATTGGATTTCTAGGGAAGCCTCCACTGAAATATAGGGGGAAGACCAATAATATTCTTAGTGATGAGAAAGTTTTGAAATAAACAAATTTGAACATATTTAGGAGGATAATGAGTATATTCTGCTCAGGCTTTTCATAGTCATTGAGTGGTATAATTTTTAAGGATCTCTCAGACAGTTTGTGAACAAGAAGAGCCTCAGGAGCTCTTTCATTCCATCAGACTTTTGGCTTACCAACCTATGAACTGACAAAAAGCATATGCAAGCAGTGCACCACTGATGGGTAGGAAAATGCTCTTAAAATTATGACAGAGCCTCTGAATTAGTGATAAAACCAGTGTAGCTGGGATTGTGCCTGCCTCAATAAGGTGTCTCAAGTTTTAGGATACATTTTTTTTAAAGTACTTATGCAGTACCTAAAGTACCCGGGTATGGATAAAATCAGCGGAGAAAAAGAGATGTCACTGAAAGACCCCTGAGAGATATTTGGGCAATGTCAATTCAGAATTACAATATTGCATTAGATCGGTAATCTGTAATATTCAGTACTCTAACTTGACTGTAGACACAAATAAAGTAATCCTGAGAGATTTATTCTCTCGAATATGATTCATAATGTTTAAGACAGATTTCTTGTCATGAAAATGTTGGAACACTTAGACTTATTCTAAAATAAAATTACATTAATTGAATAATTCTATAGCTTTTGAGATGAGTCTGGTGCCAGCTCCCTGAAATCAATGGTATTTATTTGTCTGTAATTTTATTTGCACAGCCTGTAAGAAAAAAAAAATCCTTTCTTGCATAAACTGCTGGTCAGAAAGACAGATATTCAAGAAAACGAATTATATACAAAATAATAGGATAAACATTCTTATTTCTGTTACATAGCTATGTGTTATTTTCTATTATTTTCATTTTATCTATAACTTTATGGGGAAAAAAGATAACACAAAAACTAAAGTCATGACAAGAAACTAGACAATAATGTTAAATGAGAGTTTTGGAGATAATTTCTTACACACTTCACTGAGTGTTTGCACAGAAGTAACTGAATACAGGAAAAAGCTAAATAGACCTTTCGCTGTTAGGATGGTGAAAGACTGGATGTATTTCAATGAAACGTTTTTGAATTTGTCCAGTGAATTAGTCCAGTGACCATTAGGTGGCAGCATTAATCAAAATATTCAAGGCTGCATTTCGTTGTGGCATTTTACAAAGAAAAGCTCTCCAGCATATTCTGTGAAACATTTATTTATTCGCTTGCTTTTGCCATTCTGAAGGAGAATTCATATTGAATATTTATTCTAAATAAATTGTTAAAGTTCTAGGATGTATAACTTCATAAAATAGTGTCTGGTCATGTAAAGGATGAGGACAAGGGCAAAATAAAACAAAACAAAACAAAAAAACACTTCTGTTATTGCGGTAAATTGAAGAATGTGAGAGTAAAGAAGGAAAAGGGAGCAAAGCTCTGATACAGAAGGTGGAAGAAATAAAAGAGACAAAATGAGAAATAAAGTTGGAGAAGTCACAGGGAATATCAGGTAAACAGTGGAAATCATAAAAAGATGTGTGAAATTATAGAGTTTTGAGCACAGGATTAGTATACAAAAGTTGATTTCAGTAGGTATTTGAATTATTGAATTATTGATCACTAAACTGACTTGCTTTCAGTGACTTGCTACTTCTTAAACAACTTTGTGTAACCTTTATTAGTCTTTTCTGAATTCAAATTTTATTTTTTTTTATAATTGGCAATGTTCAAATCCAGTACTTGCCTAGAGCCTGGGTTCTCAAACTGCATCACAACACCTGATGGCAAAACAACTCATCCAACTGAGTCACTCCCAGATCTTTGCAAAATTTTCTTCGGATGAAACTTATACCCTCGGATCCCCTTTGTTAAATACCAATTATAAAACTTTGTAAAATTTAATTTCCCAGCAAGACATTGGAAGAACCTGTTCTAAGCAACCTGGTCCCAACAAACCACTCAGACCCTGTAAATTTCTACCAGCAAATCAGTGACTGTAGTCTATTTGTTCAACAGGGGCAAGCAATAAATCTGCTTATCTTGACCTAATAAAGCACTTCTTTGTGTTGTTTCTTCTTGACAAAAACAACAAAAAGGAAACACCTTCTGAGAGAAATCATTATCAAGTTAGTATACAACTTGGCTGTAAAATCATACACAGACAGAGGTTATCTATAGTCAAAATGAGAATAGATTTTGGGTCAGATCCCAAGAAACATGTTCTAGACCCTAGTTCTCATCATCATTGCCTGGTGTCCTCCTGGAGACTCTGCTTCCTTAGAGGGGTTTGGCCAGCACTGGTGGCCAGCTCTGCTCGTACAGGTCTGCAGCCTCAGACCAGACCACTTGGACAGTGAGAGGAGACATTTCTTGGCTCTCGTGGGGAGACGTTTCTAGGAGTGGGTTGATTCTCTCTCTTCCCATGGAAGCTGCATGGCTTCAAAGCCAGCTGAGCTATGCAATGGCCATGCTTCCAACTGGTCAGAGGCCCTGCTAATCCCAACCATAGCAATTTAGTTATGAACTTGGATGATGGAATAAAAAATATCCTACATGATCCCATAAGGATCTTTGATTTGAATAAGGTGAAGTTCAGTGATGACCTTTAGTGAAGAAATCAAATAAGCAAATAAAAGAATGAGGAAAACCAGGCTCAGCAGCAGTGCTGAAGAGAAGAACGTATGCTGAACACAAATTAGAAATGAGTCATAGAATCATAGAATCATAGAATGCTTAGGGTTGGAAGGGACCTCTAGAGATCATCTAGTCCAACCCCCCTGCATACGCAGGGACACCTAGAGCACGTGGCACAGGACTGCATCCAAGCAGGTTTTGAAGATCTCCAGAGAAGGAGACTCCACAACCTCTCTGGGCAGCCTGTTCCAGTGCTCTGTCACCCTCACTGTTAAGAAATTTTTCCTTAAGTTCCTATGGAATTTTTGATGTTTCAGTTTCCAGCCATTTCCTCTAGTCCTATCAGTGGCCACCACTGAAAAGAGACCATCCCCGTCCTCTGCACTCCCTCCCTTGAGGTATTTATATACACTGATTAGATCCCCTCTCAGCCTTCTCTTCTCCAGGCTGAACAGGCCCAGCTCCCTCAGCCTCTCCTCATAGGGCAGATGTTCCAGGCTCCTGATCATCCTTGTAGCCCTGCGCTGGACTCTCTCCAGCAGCTGAGTCATCAGTAGTGTGTGCTGCAAAATAGGCAGTTCTCACTCTGACATATATTAGCAGACACATTGCACATGAACTATGGGAAAAATCCAAGATCACACCTGGGAGAGGCTTCAACTAGAACATGTTTTCCATTTTGGGCACCTTATATCAAAAAGACTCGGACAGTTTAGAGAAAAACTAGAAGAAAGAAAAAAAAATCCCAAACTACTAAAAGGTTTGAAAAGCCTTAACTGTGGGGAAAAGCATGGCTTGGATGACTTTATCTTTCAGATGTTTAAGAATGTCATTATTAAGAAATGATCAGTTGTCCCCCATATTTAGGTAGGTAGGTGTAAGGAAGAACAGTATAACATTAGTTTAAATTGAAAAAAAAAAAAAAAAAAGCTTGATAGTTAATATTAGGAATATCACTCTAAGTTTAAAAACACTGCATTGGAAGATGATATTGAGGAGGCTGTAGAATGTAACTCACAGTTTTTTAAAAAATCATGTGTTTAGAGAAGAGTTTGACTTTAAACTCTCCAGTTTCTTGAAACACTTTCTAGACTTTCATTTCTGCGCTATAATAGATTTGAACCACATCTACATTTTTTTATACGTACATATTTTGTTCATATTCCCCTAATACTAGTGGGAGTTCTGCAAATGTAAGGTGCACAGAGCCCAGGAGATCATTTAATACAAATCCTGTGATGGAATTTTTCCTTACAATGCATGCCCAGCTCAAGCACTCAAGCTCAAGGTCACCAATTTCAAGTCATTAAATGCTGTGTAAGTTCCTTTAGATGTTGCATCACAGATAGATTGGTACTCACCGAATAACCCAAACCACACATGCTACAGCATGGAATTATAATATTTAGAAGCTCAGAGAGATTTTATAGGGTCTGAAAATATACTTTCATGTTCGGTAGGCTAAAGACAACTAGTTTGTTTAGAGGCTGAAGTTTGTGTTTATAGTGCCATAAAACATGCCCTGTAGCTTTATTACAGTGATCATCCTTGGTTTTATTCTTGACAACCCTATCTAGTGCAACAGAGATATATCCCTGCTGTGGATTCTTGCTGTATGAAAAGGTTATCGTAAATGCATGAAAATCACTATCATGAAAATGTTGGAGCATATTTGTATGTTAGGGTGAAGGGAACTGTATGCATATTAGGTTTAAGAGAGAATAGAAGAAGAGGCTAGAGATTGAGGGGAACAGAGAACAAACAACAGTTCTTCAAGTATTATGGTTCAGTTTTTACATTTATCCAAGAATAGAATTAAACAGTGTAATTCAGCAGATTTCTCTGTTTTCCTGTTTTGTCTGTATTTCCTTCACTCTTCCATTACATTTTATTACTTGATTATGAGATCAAAAACAGTTTTAGTGTTTTAAATCATTTTTAGTTTTATTCTTTTAGTATTGAAATGCTAGCAATTTATTTTTTGAAACAAATAAATATCTCTGTATGATTCTTTCACAGAAAAATCAAGCTTGAATGTCTACATAAAAATATGAGCAGTACTTGAAAGGATAGTTTTGTTCCAAAAATGTAATTTCTCTGAATTATAACAATGCTACATGCTATCAGTATGTGTAATGTCAGCCTTCTTAAGAATCATCAGATAGGTGCTATGTCACAAAATGGAAATGCTCTGCAGATAGTTTTGTGAATGTTTGTGCCAATTAATCTCAAAATAAGCATTAGATGGCAGTGTTTACATAAGAGTATCTTTACAACACTCCTAAAAGCTTTAAGGCATTGTGCATTTTTACACGTTCATTTATACTTTATTTTAACCATAATTGTTTTATCAATTTTTTACTTATTTTTTACAATACTAGCAGAAATCACACATAAAAACTCTGAGATCCACTTCCTGCACTGTCATCTGTTGCAACACTGCTTCACAGATGTAGTTTGATCTTTATTTTAATAGTTCTCCTAATAAGCTTTAATTTAAGTAATCAGGGAAAGGCCAGGCAAACCATCAGGTAGTGCAGATTAATGCTCACCTTAGCTGTTTAATGAGGCATGAGGCAAAAGGACATCACCATCTCATCTGATTTGTTAATAATGCAAATACAATAACCATTTTAGAAAATAAAATGTAGATTTTTAATGTTTAAATATCAATATGACTGAGTTTTAATATTCTATTTTTTCAGTGAATCATTCTACATTTTAAAAAAAACGAATAGCAAATAATCAAATTTTCCCGTGTCTCTTCTATTCTTCGATTACAGTTTATTTCTTGTAGGTTCATGTTATTAATATTTTTAATAATAAAAGTGAAAGGTTTTATATTAGACTAGTTTGTTATTTATTTATGCTTTACACAGACTGAAAAGTCCAAAGATGTTATAACACAGATATCAGAAATCACAAAGCCTTCACTATCAGGATACTTCTGGAAAGCGATTTTTATCTTCGGTCAGTGGCCATGTTAAGCTTTAAGGATGATGAAAGTTAGCTGCTACCAGGAAAATATCTCTTAATTAGTTTTGTCCCTGGCTGAGATTATGAATTTCAAAGGAACATGATCATCTATTGCTGTAGAAAAAAATGGCATCTTGGAGAAAATATCTGAGTATTCTTCATGGTGATCAGAAGACAATCACATTAAAAGGCAACATTATGAAACACTGAGAAAGCAGATACTCTACACTCTGGAAAACAGAAAATTCTGGAATAGCTATATGTTATAAATGCCAAAGTTTGCAGAAGCTTTTCGCCACTAAACGTCATAATAGATCTGAAGCATATATCAGAAAATGAATAGCTTCACTATGTAAACGAGTCAATATTGTCTTAAAAAGTATGGATGTGTCAGTCCTTGACTCTGTGGGGTTCTTCTGACTAAATATAGATATCTACAGTATAAATGTCTGAGTTAGGATAGTTTCTTAAAAGTCCTCATTTCTCTTCTTTGACTTTAGATGACTAACTCAGATATGGACAACCACATGGAAACTGAAACATTTAGACTAACGAACCCCATCTTTTATACCTTGAATTCTAAAATTTAAATTCAATATTAATATTTTCACTCAATTTGGATTACGGATTACTTTGTGAAGTAGTAGGCAACCCATTTCATTGTTTATACCATCTGCCTCTATTTAGTCTTTGGCTAAGAAAAAGATAGAAAGTGCAGTGAAAAAAGAAGAAAAAAAAAGAATTTAAGTCTTTCTTTCCTCTTATTGACCACCACATTCCTTTTTTTTAATTTGTCTTAGTCAATCTAAGAACTTGTTTGCATTTTGCATTTTCCCTTAAAAAAGTGCCTAGTATGAAGAATCGCAGTCTTTCCTAGACTAAAAAATATTTAGAGCTTTGGACTATTAATGTGAAAATGCCTAAGTAAAGCTACTCCTAAGAAAAGTATATTAACAAATGATGTATCATTGGAAAGAATAGCCATAGTAGATCCTGAAAAGCCAGGACTGACACCTCTCAAATATAGAAATATAAAAAATCTTTTTCAATATTCGCATAACTTGTCATGCCAAGAAAAAATTTCTGTCTTTATATGTACTTGAATGTCATTAACTAAGCATTGTATAGACTTCTCCAGTTTAGTAGACTTTTCATTTTATTTTCTTAAAAAAAGGAGTCTTGATTATATGTATGCCGTAGGCATCTGGCTGGTAGTAGAGCCCTCTAAGGGAAGAGAAACATTTAACATCTTTTTCCCCTCAGGAGAGTACACTCCTGTACCAAACATGCTTAAACGAGCCTTCCAAGTCAAGAAATATAAAGCAGCCTAGGTACTTTCTTCAGTTCTCTAGAATTAATCTCATTAATCTTATCGTAGAAACGTGTTCTGTTGTCAAAGATTCCCAAAGCATGCCGAAGTGCTACCACACAGGTTTTGGACTTGATGGGATCCATTTCTCTTCCTAAAGGCCTGTATGAATTATTAACGGGTGGAAAACCCATCCACTCAGAAGTATAAGGAAATACAGGGTTCAACCATGCTTTCAACATATTTATTTAAAGCAGCTCTTCTGCAGTTGTAAACTCACTTTTTTTCTTTTTTCTTTTTTTTTTCTACTTGTATGGATATGACAATGTATGCCAGTGAAGCATTTACACCATAAGTTTCCATATTGATAATTTCACATCACTGTTACTTACAATTTGTCAGAGACATCAATAAGGATGAAAGCAATGATCACATGGAAGCTGAATAAGGTCTGGCAGTCTACCTCTGGTACAAAGTCCTCACATTCTTCATATGATGATAGGTAATGAACTTCTTGTTTTGGTTTGTTTTGATTGCTATTGTACATGTACATGTATGCAGAACATAAAACTATGTCAGAAAATGGCTTAAGTGTCTTTTTATTTCACTTAACTTTGAAGTGCCTGTGAGACATGGTTCCAAAAAATTAGTTTTGAAAGAGATGGTTGCGAAGTCCTGAGACTTTCCAGGGGATGGCTTCCCTGGCTGTAGGTTGCTCTAGCACCAGCTGCTAGAACAGACAAAGAAGCAGTCTCAGACAAGACCTAGGATGAATCTGCAAGTCTCATTTTCAACAACAACAATCACCACCACCACAACAAAATTGTATTCTGCACCTAGTTTTAATTTCATTTTCACTTATAGAACAAGAATGACAATGTAATCTAGAGGGGAGAAAAACCTAAAATGTGATCAAAGCCCTGGTATTTCTTTCACACAGGGCTACACATTTCTACTATGCTAATATGGAAAGATCAATAGAGATTATTAACTTAGTTTCCACAATTTATCTTTCAGCAATTTAAGAAAAAAACACCTTTGGTTCTACTTATTTCATCACCTTTATAGAAAATAAATTAGGGGAGAAAAATTTATACATATAGTATGTATTTTAGATTCAATTTTCAATTTTCTCTGTTTTGGAAATTATAGTTTTTGTTACTAAATTATTGGGGTTTTTTGAGTAGTAGTTTTTAATTCTTTACACATTCAATGTAATTTGCTATCTTTTAAATATTGTTTTGGCAAATTAGGATATTTACAGCATAGTAAAAAGAATCATTTACATATTCTTAAATGATGAAAACAAATTCATCTTTTGGGACTCTAACATGGCAGGTCTTCTGAAACAATTATATGCTTGTGGAAAAAAAGAAGGGCTAAGGCTTGATAACATTGCTAAGAACAAACATTGTCACATTTGGGTGAGAGATGGTTCTTTATTTTTAATTATTTTAAGCTATTGCATTATATTTTTACAGTTTATATGATTTGATTCTTGAGGGACAATTGCATGGGTTAGAAAGAGAGATACAAGTCTTGGAAAAAATATTTCTGGTGATTTCTCTATGATCAGAGGGACTGGAACACTTGCAGAAAGAAATAGCAAAGACTTAACTTGAGAAATATTTGTTCTCAATATGTCTGCAAAGCAGACATCAAAATTTAAACTAGTTCATTCTAGGTCACCTTAGTGATCAATGGCAAAAAAAAAAAAAAAAAAAAAAAAAACTCAACCCGAAAACGCAGTGCTTCTGTCTCACTCACCTATCTTAACTAGATGCATCTAGAAGGTGCTTATTCCTCTCATTTGCTAAAAGGGGTGCATGTGGCAACAAGCCGAGAAATAAAGTTTCACTTTAAAATTCCATGTAACGACAAGTTCTTATACCTTACTAATTTGGTCTTCTGTGTTACTCAAACACCAAGTTCACTTTCAAGATGCGTTTACTTCAGGCCAAAAGAGATGTGCTTTAAGAACCTGGAAGCTTATAACATTAAAAAAAGGAATCAACCATTTTTGGGGGGGGGGCAGTTATCCAATTCCAGATATGTGCTGGGGGCTCACATGCATATAGCTCTCTTACTTTTGGAGAATATGTCATCTTGGTCAGTTTTGAAAACAAGGCTTGCCTCAGAGGCCTCCTTTGAAACTCTTCCATATTGGAAGAGCAAGACAGAAAGGTTCAGAAATTACCTTGCTATCTTCTTTGGGTGTACTTATATCCACTTATTCCTGTCTGCCAGAGAGTTTCCAGTGCCCACAGTTCTGAAGTACTCTCCTTAAACTCTGGAACTCCCTTGAGGAATGGGCTATATCTTTACTTTTGTACTTCCACCTTGGTGTCTGTAAGGAGTTCTGCTTAGGAACAGAGGTGAATTATGCTCTTAATCTTCTCTAAAGCAGAATTCTAAAAGCAAAAACATATTATTAATGCTTTTGTGGTAGAATACATTTCCATTTTTTTAATTCTCATTTTTATTCATACTGCCTCTTCTGAATTACATTAATGGTACTATCAATCTCTTTGCATTACTTTTAGGAATACAAGAACTGCCATGCTGTTTTTTTGTTTCCAGGTACAGGGCAAACTTTGCATTTTGTAGAAAAAAACATTTCAAATCTACTTTAAAATAACCTACACTCCCCTTTATGCATTTTTTTTTCTTCCTGGAGGAATATAGCCTTTTTCAGAAGTTTGATTTATATTCCAGTGTATCAACAGAAATTTTGTAACTAGGTTTTTGAATTGCTCTCACTTAATATTGTTTACCAGTTCAGTTAATGGTTAATTGATTGGTGAGTAAAAAGTTAACAAAAAAACTTCTGAAGTGCAGGAGCTCTGCCTAGCTCTGCTGAGGTGCAAGACCGATGTCAGAAAAGCCTATCAGAGACGGCAGAAAAGTCTATCAGAAAAGCTACCATGAGACTTTTGGTGATTTCCCTAACAACAAAAGGAAGGGGGATGTCTTGTGTAGGCAGGGTGGTCCTGCTTCACTAACATTTGCAAAATTCTGCCCAACTCACTGAAGAACGGATACACTTGCAAAGCACCAGATAAGGGGCCAGACTCATCTGAAGATACTGAAAGGACCACCTTGTGAGGATCACAGAATGGTTAAGGTTGGAAGGGTTGTGGAGTCTCCTCTGGAGATCTTCCAAACCCACCTGGATGCCACTCTGTGCCACGTGCTCTGGGTATCCCTGCTGGAGCAGGGGAGTTGGACTAGATGATCTCTAGAGGTCCCTTCCAACTTCAGTCATTCTGTGATTCTGTGCTTTTGTGTGACCTCTAGAGATCATCTAGTCCAACTCCCCTGCTCCAGCAGGGACACCTAGAGCATGTGGCACAGGGTCGCATCCGGTTGGGTTTTGAAGATCTCCAGAGAAGGAGACTCCACAGCCTCTCTGGGCAGCCTGTTCCAGGGCTCTGTCATCCTCACAGTAAAGAAGTTCTTCCTCATATGGAGGAAGGAGAGTTTAATCAAGGAGATTAAACTTCCTATGTTTCACTTTGCACACGTTACCCCTTGTCCTGTCACCGGCCACCACCGAGAAGAGCCTGGCCCCATCCTCCCTACAATCACCCTTCAGGTACTTGAACATGTTGATCAAATCTCCTCTCAGCCTTCTTTTCTCAGGCTAAACAAACCCAGCTCGCTTAGTCTTTCCTCAATAGATTCTCCTGTCCCTTAATCATCTCTGTTGCTCTACATTGGACCCTCTCTAGAAGCTCAATGTCCTTCTTGTGCTGGGGAGCCCAGAACTGCACACAATACTCCAGGTGCGGCCTCACCAGAGCTGAGGAGAGGGGCAGGATCACCTCCCTCGACCTCCTGGCAAAACTCCTCCTAATGCAGGCCAGGATCCCATTGGCCTTCTTGGCCACGAGAGCACATTGCTGACTCATAGTTAACTTGTCAACCAGCACTCCCAAATCCCTCTCCGCGGAGCTGCTTTCCAGCAGGTCAAACCCCTAATCTGTAACGGTGTCCAGGGTTATTCCTCCCCAGCTTCAGGACCCTGCACTTGTCCTTGTGGAATCTCTTGAGATTCCTCTCTGCCCAACTCTCCACCCTGTCTAGGTCTCTCTGATGGCAACACAAAGGATGACCATAGCACAGTCACATTCTCCTTTCCAAAGGTGATAAAGGACAGAGTCTAGCAGTGATGAGTTGAGCAAGGATCAGGAACGACACTTGACCAACTCCTCTGGCTGGACCATGGATGCCCTTAGCCTGGGAAGCAGGGCTAAGATAACACCTCTTGAGGTTGAAAGTTCCCTGTACATTCAGTGTGTGGAATTCCTATCATTTTCACCTCCTTGCAAGGTTAAGAGACCCCTATACACACAGGGTGAGATAATGAGCTATAGCATTTATTTTATTTTATTTTATTTTATTTTATTTTATTTTATTTTATTTTATTTTAATTTTATTTGTTTCTTTTGCTGATTGCCAGTTGCTAATTACTAATTGGTAAGCCCATCTCTATAACAATTGTACCAGTTAATGGTGCGATGGACATTGTTATAACAAAGATCTTGCACTGGTGAATAAAAACCCAACTAACTAAAGCCCCTCAGGATTATTTTACTGTCTCCTTTAACACAGACCTAGCAGGACAGTAAAATTTGGTGTATTCGGCAGGATAGCACCACACTAAATTACTATTTTAATATAGGACTATCTTTTCTTAAATATCAGATTAGATATGGTGTGTTTATTGTCAATTGTTACCCAGGTAACAGAAAATGTAACTCCAGTAAATAAGAAACAAATCTGAGTTCAAGGACTGTCACTCAGATCTATGTGTAGGTCATTAAATTCAATAGAGTACTTCTGTAACATGTCAACACATTTAAGATTTTTGAATCTATTCTATTTATTGTTGCATACATATCCTGAGAGAAATTAATCTACTCCTTATCCAATCACTTTGGGATAATTTTTGGATCAAGTTATTTTACTTTCTCAAGGAAAGTAAAATAAAACTGCATTCTGATATAGAAAACAGCTCACTGTGCAGCAAAGCAAGATCATTTTATTCACACCATTAAGACAGTCCAAACTTAATGGTCCTGAAAAGCAAAAAGATCTTTTGACTTCAAGCTACTTCCCTCTGGTAAGGCGCACAGGACAAGGTACCCAGAAGCAGGAACAAAACCAGTGACAAATGGTAGCAGGTAAAGAGCCATCTTACCTCCTTCAAGGCGGGAAAGTCTTGAGATGCCTTTGACACCTGATAACCCTCAAAAGCACGACAGAGGGCTTTCCTTTTTACTATTAATGATAGTAGGCTGGTGGCAACACTAACTGTGCCTGTGCTTAGTGCTGTACTCTTGAGGCACATGCAGCAAGGCAGCCCATAGTCTGCAATACTTTTCTGGAGATGATCAAATGAGAGGACAAGTAGGAGTTTTTAAATATCAAAGGGAACTTGAATACTAGAATAAACTTCCAAGGAAGTGTTATAATGAAGGCAAGTCATTAGGATCAATAATAGCTAGGTGAAAATTAGTGGTCTGCAGTTAAGATCAAAGCTGCATCAAGTCATCAAGTGCATAAATGCATTAATTTTTCAGTGCTCAGTTCAGATCATTAAAAAGGTTTAAGGAGCTTTGAAATAGTCACATAAATGGATGTAAGGGTGGATTATCACAGAAATTATGGACAAAAAAAAATTACAAGGGATAACCAGAGATTTAAGTCTTGATTATACTTGACCAGACATGAACTGTCTCTGCCACTGCTTCTCTTAAAAGTTAAATGTGCTCTCAATCTATGTGCCCTCTAGATTTTAGCAATTTCCCCATAACAGCATTATTTTGCCTGTATGGAAAAGCTATGATCTGTCTTGCTAATCTGCCTTTGTTCCTTTGCTTAATCCATTTCCATAAAGGTCAATGGAAAGGCTTTTGTCAACTTTAATGAAATCTGCATATGAGTTTTATAGCTTTCTTGAAATTCTTGAAATTTATTTATTGCTATGAATCTGCACAGGTTCCAGTTCACCTGCTTCCTGTGCCAAGTCAGAAAATGCAGGTATCCTTAAGAGAAAGCCTAGACTGGACTAAGTAAAAAAGCAAATGAAGCAAGTAAAATACTGTTATTGCAGTTTATGCAATGTTCCTAATTAAGTATAAATAGCAACAAGAGCTACCTAACATCAGATAATCTAAGATATAATTGTGCTTTGTCCTGTAAATGAGGATATAACAATTAGTGGCTATTGTCTTGTACTGTTCAGCAAAGATCTCAGCTGATCTTAAAAAGTTCATATAAAGTAGTAGTTCAGAGAGTTTACATTTTGTTGGCTGATGGATCCTGAAAGACCTACAGAAAAATGTCCCCTGCTGAAGCCATCAGCGAAAAAAAGTTTTTATTCTCCTTATTGTCCAGTGTGACCATTGTTGCTTCAGAACTTTCAAGCAACTGAACAATCCACAGCTCTCTTTTAACCCCAGTGGGAAACAAAACAAGTTATCCAAGGCTAAAATGGGTTGAGGAGGAAAGTGCAGTGGAACAGGTGAAGGTGATGATCTCTGGTGAGGTTCACCTGTGTTTTCTCAGCTGTCTTTTTCTGTATGACTTCTATCCTCTCTGATGTATTATGTTCAGTGCTTCAACTTCTGATAGTAGTTTCCTGACTCATAGGTGACACTCCAGCAGCGTGTTATTTCTTTTTTTGGGGAGAAAGGGATTGGCATGCCACAGGATACTTTTGCTCAGATGTTTTAATTCTGGTGCTATAAATACACAGTTTCTCTTACTACGTTTTTGAACAGATTTATTAAGGTAACAGAAACAGATGAAAGTTTATCAATCTATTCTCCGTCGTGTAAAATTCTCTGGAGTGGTATTTGTGTTTTTGTTTTGAATTTTACTGCTCCTGACACTCCATTCTTCGTAACCCCTTAGAGAGATTTTAGACACTACAGTAATACAAATAATTATAATGTATTCAGAAGCATAGGTATTGGGAAACTTGCAATATCACACAAAAATATCCACTCTGCCTCATTTCTGTGTCTTTTGTGTAGTGTTTAACTAATCCTGCACAAATCTATACTCAGATGTGTGTGTCTCTGGACACTGTGAGAGCTGCAAATCACTAATAAGAAGTAGATTATGAGCCAACATTTGCCCTGCTAATAGAAGGCTTATTTCTGAAGGCATTGATCATTTGTCTTCCATGTTATTCACCTGGAGCTTCTGTGCCTTGTCTTAAGATTAGCACAAGTATGTCCTGGAACTATTTTATTAAGGTACACATATGGGGTGGTGGACTGGTCAAATTAGGGTCAGTCCTGGAAGGCTAGTGGTCACATATGTGTAGCATTTAAATTTCTGTGTCTGCATATAAGGAAGTCAACAGAATCACATAGCACAAAGGAATCCTATCTACATTTTACAAACCTTCCTTTGAAGTTGGGATAAGTGAGGTTTAGTAATGATAACGTCAACACAGGTCTTCTTTATTGGATTTTTCAGTTTTGTAGCAGTTTTTAACTCCTTTAATGTGGATTTTCCTTTGCAGCATCAAGAAACTTATTGCACTGGTATTTTTACTGATTTTGAAGCATATGGGTAGAATGGTATCAAATAAATACAGAAAAACCTCCCTAAATTCTTCAGAATAATAATCTTCTGACCAGCTTTAATAAAGAATATGTTTTTTAGCTTGATTATATAAGTGTGCACATATATATATATGCAAGTCTACACCCTTTCTAGAAATACAGACCGGATAGAAAGAAAGTTGTGAGAAGGGGTTTCAGAATAAACATCTCAAAGAATTTCAAGTCTAACTGTCATGGAAACAAACATTAAAACTGCCAGTGAGTTTCTCTTCAGCTCCTGGGAATAAAAGAAAAATATTTGGTGAGACTATTAATTTTTTATCAAATAGTGTCTGTGGATAAAGGTATGTTCAAAAACTAAAGCAATGGTTACAAAAAAAAGCCAGAATCAATCCTGAAGCAAGTCCCACAAAACCTAAAGAGTCTGTCTGTAGAAGGTTTTTTTTGCACGATCAATGTTTTATTGAACCCAAAAGCTATTCCACAGGGGTGGAAGCTATTCCACAGAAGGAAGGCTTTTCATGAAGCATGTCTAAGAACTAATTTTTAGAGTTCTAAAATATTTTAAAAACAGAAATAAATAAGACAATTTTAAGTTTATGTGTCTTGTGTGAACTCTCTCTAGATCTCCATGAACTCTTCTTCCAAGTCACAGTCTCTACCTGCACATTTTGTAGGTAAGTTGAAACTGGAACACAATCCTGCAAAACCACTGATTTTGCCTTCTTGTTATGATCACAGGGCAAAAAGGCCATTCCATTGGCACGCCCCTCTATTCAGATTAAAGCCATGCCTACTTGCTAACAGTAATTACCTTCTTGAAGACGACTCTCTCCTGAAGCCAAAGAGATGACTAAAATTGATTCTGAATAATTCAAAATTGATTGATCATTCACCCAAACGGAATATGGCCATCGGTGAGCTATTCTTGTACCCATAAGGTAGATATGGCAGAGATGTTTTATGTCATCAATCCTCCTCAGTGCTCTGAGAGAAGGTGGATCTCATTGTCTGAGGTGGTTCATTGCATCCACACAGCTCCTTGCTTCATGTTTATCAACACATCTCTTTCAACATATATTATTCCTATTTATGAGGTAGAGATTTTGAGATTTTTTTTTTTTTTTTTTCCTGATTGCTGGTTTTCTAATATTAGTTTTTGGCTTTGGAAGCACAAGTTAAACATCCTAGAACAAAACTCAAGTAAGGATTTATCAGCCTTTATATCCCTCATGGGTTCTTGGGCCACTCAGCTTTTAGCTCTGACATGGTTTTGTTTCTGGCTTGCTTCTTTCTTAAAAGCTTCTTTCAGTCAAAGAGTGATTTGTCAAATAGAAAACCTGAGCAACAGAAAATTTACTTATGAAACAACATAGATCTCTCACTTTTTCTCTATAGCAAATCAAATACTTGAAAGCGATCACAGAGACGAATTTCAGTATAATAATATTTTTGACAGTATTTCCATTTTTAAAATCTCTAAAAATGTTACAGATTTTGAAGAGGTATCTTTTTAATGCTATTTGCAAACCTTATGCAGTAATGTGGCAAGCCAAGAGTCCAAAAGTACTCTACATATCAAAAGATATACTCTTGGTGATGAGAAACCAAAAAGTGGCATGTATGTTGATTACACGACATGCAGAAAGGTAATTTGGAATATATGCTGTTTCAGTTATTCTGTAGGCACTGAAAAATACCTCAGTATGAAATGGTTACACAATCAGTTACACAATGGAAATTTTCCATTTCAAAAAAAAAATTACATTTTGTACTTAGAAATTGAGATTTTTTGTTTCATCAGTTGTTAACTTATCTTTCTTTTTAAAATAAAAAGGGTTGGTCATCTATGTCTCAAAACCATGCACCAATTACTTAAGACATCACCATGAAACAGATTTCAAACTTAGCATATCTCCTGTTTCTCCTGCTCCTTATAAGAAATACCTCTGTTCACACAAAAAGTTTCCAGATACCTATAATACCTATGCAAAGTATTTAGTAAGCAAGCAATCACTGTTTTCCCGATGTCATGGAACACAGTCATGTAATCCTGTCTTAAATTCAAGAAAAGCATGCTTTTCTACTTTTAACCTTCTTTGGGGAAAGCTGTTGGCTTTATCAGAAGGAAATAACACAAGTGACACTTCCATCATGACAGTTGTGAGTGTCATCTTTGTGTGCTTTTTTATATAGAAGATAGTATACCATCTCCAATTTCAGGTGATTCTAGAGAATCCCTGCGAGGAGATCTTAGTCTTTCCCCAAATATTTTTTGTTGCTGTTTAATTTAAAAAGCGATGATTCCAGACCATCTCTTGATGGGCAGGTCTGGAACCTGCCCACTTATTTTGAGATAGATTGCCAGCATATCCTCCATTTGGAATTTCATTTAAAAGCATTTCCAGCTATTAACCCTTTAACCTTCAACCCTTACTATTGTTTTCAATGACATACTCTTGCCTGTTATGTCCTTTATCCTTTGACCAGATATTTCAATACATTCGTGCTGGTGAACAGATGCTTAAATTCATCTTCCTACTTTTTACTAGAGGCTGACTTGTTCCATAAAAACTCCTCTGAAACAAACGAGAATTTAGTCATTACTAAAGAACAGATGCTGCACTTTCTCGTTTGCTTAGAACATCTTTTAGGGCCAAGTTCAGTGATAAACTTATTGAATGAGTGGTGTAGACAGTTAAAAATCAATAGCAAGCTCAAAGTCCAGAGGAAACTGCACAAGCAAAGGCTGAAAATAGAGAAAATAACAATTTTATTTGTTTTGTTTTCTGTAACAGTTCATGGAACATATTTCTGCTTTACAGCAATATATTTCTAAAGCATTTCCACTAAAATTAGATTTACAGCTTTTGCAACTGTCACGAAAATCTCTACTCTTTTCACATGATTAGAGCCTTATTTGCTAATTGGATGTTCAGTATCTTCCCTGAACTTGACAGCCAGGGGGAAAGTTTTGAGGAGGGGTATATGGATCCTTTGGGTCAAGAGCTGGTTATATAGAAATTTGGCTTTTGGAAGGACGGAGCACACCTGACCAAACTGGGAAAAAGCATTTTTGCCAAACAAGCTGGTCAATCTGATAAGGAGAGCTTTAACCTAGGAACAAGTCAGGTGCCAGATGACAACACACAGTCAAATGAGGAAGTGGCAGATCTGTCTGGCTACTGAATGGTGTCAGGGGTCAGTACTGAGCCCAGTACTGTTCAACTTGTTTATTAATGACTTGGATGAGGGGACAGAGTGCCCCCTCTACAAGTTTGCCATTGATACCAAACTGGGTGGAGTGTCTGACACTCCAGAGGGATGTGCTGCCATTCAGAGGGACCTAGACAGGACGGAGAGCTGGGCAGAGAGGAACTGCATGAGGTTTAACAAGAACAAATGCATGGTCCTGGACCTGGGAAGGAATAACGCCAGACATCAGTACACATTAGGGGTTTGACTTGTTGAAAATCAGCTCTGTGGAGAGGGATTTGGGAGTCCTGATTGGCAACAAGTTAACCATGAGGCAGCAATGTGCCCTTGTGGCCATGAAGGCAAATGGGACCCTGGCCTGCATCAGGAGGAGTGTTGCCAGCAGGTCGAGGGAGGTGATCCTGCCCCTCTCCTCAGCTCTGATGAGGACACACCTGGAGTATTGTGTGCAGTTCTGGGCTCCACAGTACAAGAGGGATGTGGAACTTCTAGAGAGGGTCCAGTGTAGAGCCATGAAGATGATTAAGGGACTGGAGCATCTATCTTAGGAGGAAAGACTAAGCAAGGTGGGCCTGTTTAACCTTAAGAAAAGAAGATTGGAGGGGATCTTATGGATGTGTATAAATACCTGAGCAGAGAACATAAAGAGGATGTGGCCAAACTCTTCTTGATGGTGGCCAGTGACCGAACAAGGGGTAATGCGTACAAGTTGAAACACAGGAAGTTCCATCTCCATGTGAGGAAGAACTTTACTATGAGAGTGAACAGGCTGCCCATACTCCAGGTTGTGGAGTCTCTTTCTTTGGCGATCTTCCAAACCTGCCGGGATGCCACCCTGTGCCATGTGCTCTAGGTGTCCCTGCTTCAGCAGAGGGGTTGGACTAGATGATCTATAGAGTTCCCTTCAACCTCAGCCATTCTGTGATTCTGTGGTTCTGTGAAATCAGCATGACTAGATGCCCCTCTGAAGTGCTTGTTCACTAATGCAGACACGATGGAGACCAGCAGGAGTCTGCATATTGTTGTAGTACTATGATTTTATTGGGATCATAGGGATGTGGAGGGATAGCTTGCCTGTCTGGTGCCATAGTGGATGAATACATGCTCTTTAAGGAGGGCAGGCAGGAAGGAAAGAAGGAGGAGCTGCCCTTTATGTGATAACAACTGGAGACCAGTGGATGGAGCTCTACCTTTGGACTGGAGATGAGCCAATTGAGACATTATGGATCAGGTTTAGCAGGCAGACCAATATGGGTGATATTGTGGTGTATGTCCTCTGTAGAGAACCTGATGAGGAGGAAGTAGCTGAGACCTTCTTCATACAACTGGAAGAAGCCTCTTGTTTGCAGACTGTGGTCCTGATGGGGAACTTGTATAACCTTAATACCTGCAGGAGGAACAACACAACAGGGCTCAAGTAAGATTTTCTGGAGTTCATTGATGACAAATTTCTGACAGAGATGACTGAGGAGCCAATGAGGAGAGGCGCTCTGTTGCACCTCATACATAACATACAACAAAGAACTGGTCAGGAATGTGAATGGGAGGGGCAAATTTTGATGCAGTGACTATGAGGAGGTCACAATCTTGTGAGGAGGAAATAGAACAAATGGTATAACAAACACGGGCTTCAAGAGAGCAGACTTTGGCCTGGAATTAGAGGGAATATCCTGTGCAATGTGCTCCAGGTGTCCTTACCTGAGCAGAGGGTTTGGATTAGATGATCTGTAGAGGTCCCTTGCAACCTCAGCCATTCTGTGATTCTGTGAATACGGCTCTGGAGAGGAAAGAGGTCCAGGAGAGCAGGTTGATATTCAAGGTTTACCTCCTCCAAGCTCAGAAATGATCCATCTCAACAAGCAGAAAATTAAGCAGAAGTGGCAGGAGGTCTGCATGGATGAACATGGAGCTGCTGACTAAACTCAAACACAAAAAGAAGAAGTGGAAGCAGGGGCAGATGACCCAGGAGGAACAGATACTTTGATTTTGTTATCTTAATCTTCAAGAAAGTCAAACTAGGAGTGTTTGATACATGAGATGAGTGTATAGCATCCAGAAGGACTGGCAGGGTAAAGAAATGGGAGACATGAAGAAATTTTATGAAGTCCAACAAAGGTATTTGCCAAGTCCTGCATCTGAGAATGAATAACTTTACCCATTGGTACATGCTGGGGACCAAGCAACTGGAAGGCATCTTTGCAGAAAGGGACCTGAAAGTCTTGGTGGATGAGAAACTGAACAGGGATCAGCAATATGACCTTGTGGCCAAGAAGGCCAATGGTATCCTGGGCTGCATTAGGAAGACCATTGCCAGCAGGTTGAGGGAGGTGATTCTTCCTCTCTACTCAGCACTGGTGAGGCCACATCTGAAGTATTGTGTGCAGTCCTGGGCTCCCCAGTAGAAGACAGGGACACCCCAGTCATTGACTCCCCAGTACATTGACATGATGGAGCAAGTCTGGTGAAGGGCCATGAAGAGGATGATAGGATTGGACCATCTCATATGAGGAGAGACTGAGAAAGCTGGGCCTGTTTAACCCAAGAGAAGAGAAACTCGGGGGAAACTTATCAATGAAGACAATGGAGACAGACTCCCGTGGGAGGATGAGGGGTAATGGGAACAGAGTGAAATACAGGAAATTCCATTTAAGTGTAGGAATATTTAAACACAAGAAAAAACATTTTTACTAAGAGGATGGTCAAACCCTGGAGCAGGTTACCTGCAGATGTGGAGTGCAGATGTGCAGATTCTGTGGGACAGAAGTGAAGATCTTTTTCTTCCCTCAAAGGAGCCCTGTGCAATTGAAATGGTATATGCTGAAAAGCATGACAAACAGAATGACAGGGTTTTACAAGAAATGAACACTTTTAAATTAAAAATAAATTAGCTCAGGTTTTCTGAAGAAGAACTGAATAGATGAATGATTTTGAACTTAACTGAATGATCTTGTTTAAAAATGGTTTGACGTTTTATAAATTTTACTCTATTCTTACTAGCCACAGTTGAATAAACCAAAAAGACAGATGAAATTAAACAATCCAAACCAACAGAGTAATTATTCAAGTCAATCATAACTCTGGCATTGCAAAATAAAAGAAGCAAAATATGAGATGTTCTTTTTACTTTTGATTTAATTCAAACTTAACAATAAAAATGACAGGAACTCTGAAATTATAGAAGATGAGAATAAATGCTTTGTACCTCCTAAGCAGTGCCTGGGAAATAACCTGATCATCACCGGTCAGTTTCAGAGTCAGTGTTCATACTGCAGAAATCATTCATGAATGACACACTCCTGTTTTCTCTGGGCCAGGGATTATCAAATAGAGGGTCTTTCCAAAACTCAGTCATGACTGAATGCTCCTGTTGAGCCATAAGTAACCACTCACAAATTGGAGTAGTTCATAAACCATTTAGTATTATCCTGGGGACTGAAATAACTCTCAGTTGCTTGGCCAGTGCTGCCTCTCATTGTTTAGGGCATGTTGCGTAGACAATGACTAATTCTTCAAGATGTGGAACATTTCTAGTGAGTTTGAGTTGGCAGTATATATGTGTAAAACAGCAATGACTGTCAACCCCCAGTAAAATAAATCCTGAATGACTACAGGTTCTGCAAAAGTAGCAGTAAGGGCAGACACCTTCTGTTTTTACAGCTGACCTACCTGTTTAATCCTTGCAGCAGCATCATGATCTCATATCAAGCATTAGTGACTTAAGACTGAATTACCTTTCTCCATGCCAGGATGGGCATTACACATACTAAACGTGCATGTACTAAATGTACTATGCCCAAGCACGGCAAGGGAGTGACCTAACAATGAAAACTACTATTCCAAACTGTATTTAATGTATAATAATTTTATCCAGCCATTTATCTAGATGTAGTCAGATAACTGAGTATTGTAATTCTCCCTGCATAGGCAGCTTGTTAGGGGCATCTAGAAGGACTATGGACAAGTTGCAAAATTTAAGCTTTCCTCACATCATGTTTACTTAGATCAATTGTGTCAACTCTGAGAATATGAAAAGAAAAATATATGGGCTAGAAATTCCTGTTGCTGTCTTTATTCTCATACTGTTTTGTGACACTGGTTTAGATTTCAAGCATTTATTAAGAATATTTTTGAGACTACTTCCAAAAATCATATGATTTTTTGAATCATCTGATTCAAATATGAATAAATAATACTTTTTTCAAATAAAATGAACCAACCCATTGTCATGAAGTCTAGACTTAAACAAGGAAGGAGTCAGCAAAGTCTCCTTCAGAGAGCAAATTAATTGGTGTGTTACCTTTTTCTGCCATCTTTGAGAAAAGAAAGGTAAAAAATAGTGATTAAAAAAGTCCACTGGATACATCTAATTTCAGCAAACTATGCCTCAGGGTCACGAGAAACTTTAAGATCTGCTCAAACTTGGTAATTAAGTCAAAGAAACTTGAAAAAATACTTAAGAGAGTCAACAGGAAGGTAGGCAGTAAAATCTGTTATTGGAGCAAGCTATCAATTCTCTGATTCAGGAGAGCAGTTCTTTCAGTTATAGTGTTTGACAAAGTTGTTTGGCTCATATTACTCTGGATTTCTGGTCAGAATAGAGACAACAGTTATATCATCTAGCCTTCCTAACACAGGATATGGAAAAAATACTATACTTTGCAATAATGTGTACAGTACATAAAATAATACTGATTACTTGTGCTTGAATAGTTTCTGTTAAGTAATGGTCTCTCAATCTATCGTCTGTCAAAAATCAAAATCATGAAAAATTTTGAGGAAATGTCTGCGGAACACATTTGCTACTACTTATGCAAGTGATTTCATTGGAGCTGCAGTCCTACCCAGAAGTTTTAAATATCTCATCTACCAGATAAGCACTAAATTTATAATCTTTGCCTGGTATTTCTATGCAGGTTTCTTTATTCCATTTTCTTTTAACATTTTTGCCCTGGTTTCCCTGGGTCAAGATGAAAAGTTCCAAGGTTAACGGTTAAACACCATATGCAAAAAACATTTTTTTTTGTACAAACGTCAGCAACTCATGGTAGCTACTCAAAATGTAAAGAAGTGTAACAATACAGAGCTAAATAAAAATATCTTGCATTTTTCATGCTAGCTGTGTATCACAAATTGTAATTTTGTGAAATAAGCACAAGCAACAGAATTATTAATGCACTATCCTCTGTGCAGAATGCAGCACTATTCTCCCACTAGACCTGGAAATTCCCTTTTAAATAATAAGCATTTTTTTCCTGGAAACTAAGCAATGACCTTTTATTTATTTGACAGATGACTTTATAAATGCAATTTAGTTTTGGGAGATATGACATTGGCAAGCATTCTTGAATGTGAACTGGAAAAAATCACTAAACAAAAATTATGCTTTTGTCTATAAATGTAAAAGTCACCAAAAGACTGATCTTTGCAGAAATCTACACCATCTCAATCATTTTTAATGACTAACAGCATAATCCTTTTACACATAAGCCCTCTAATTATGGTTTTGGGGGTCACATTAAACTTTTATTTCATCCATTTCACACTGTTTTTTGAAATGAGTGCATGTTCTGTTGAGCTAACAATACAATGAAGCAGATAGATAGATAAGCTGTAAAATTGAGGGCTTTCAATAGCTGCACATGAAAATTCCTTTTAGCTTCATTTCCTACTCAGAATTAAAGTGTTTTAGAATCAATCAGACAAGCAAGGATCTAATTCTGCTTGAATTGATTGCTTTTCAGATAACTCTGCTGTGCAAAGTTTCACATTTCAAGACCCTTCAGTCTTGCACCAATGTAAATGGACAGCTACCGAACAGATAATTGAAAATCAGACCCGTTAAAGGCTTGATATAGCAGCTGGTTGCTATGTAATTCTTCAAATCTTCAACTGAGAAATGAAAGTTGTTTTCACGATGAAGTGTAAACAAAATGAGCAGTATAAATACATACCTTTACAAACAGAATTATTATATATATCTCCATAAATATGTACGTATATATAAGTGTGAGAAATCTCAGCATGTCAAATTTTAGTTACAGGTCACTACTGGAGGTTCAAGATGCAGCTGAATTTCTTTCCCTGCAATGTCATTTTTTTGCATTAAAAAAAAAGTTTTTTTAAAAAAATCTCTCTCTCAAAGAGCATTTCTCATTTGTTTTAAAATCTCATGGGATTTCATCTCCCGTGTAATGTTTTTGAAGGGCCATTTTTCAAGTACTCCCAACTAACATTGTAAGATGAAATAATATTTTTATGCTGCATGTGGAATTGATTAGTAATTTTCTTCCTTTTCTGATATAGACTGGTAATTTCAGTGTACGTGTTACTGGAATAAATACAGCAGCTGAAAAACTGCTGAGATCTATAATTATTTCTGATATTAGTAAACACCTTGGTATCTTTTGTATACGCTCAGTTAATAAAATTGTTAAACAGGGATATAAAATAACCAAAAAATGAAAAGTACTTTCTTCTTCAAAGATCACTCCTCACTACATTCCTTTTCCTTTTTAAAAACCCTAGGACCTCTATGACCTCTTATCACCTTTACTGAAGAAGTATATATATTGCATATAACAAAGACTAAAGTGATAGGCAGAGAGAAAATGAAACATATCTTCTGGCAATATTTAAGACCTGGGATGCATATGCAAAAAGTTCCAGTTTTAACATAGATGATTGTCATATTTACAAACAAATAAACTGAAATTCCTGACTCTTCAGATCTCAAAGGACTCTCAATGTTCTTGGTCATCACTGATTTTTTTTTTTATAGATCTCTACACCATCTCTGTAGAAATAGCCATAGTATTTGAGCTGTAGAAAAATGTACTGGCTTACTTTTCAACTCCATTGGTTTCTAACTTTTCATGAGCACTTAATTCCTCACATAGAAGGAAACAGTCATGCTGTCGAAGCCTGTGGACCATGAAGGGTAATTGGATAACATCTTTTGAAAGATTTACAAGCCTGCCAAGGATTTTGCCAGCTTTAAAACTGACTGATTCAGTGTGAAAAGATCTGAACAATTCTGACCTAAAGGTTTAGAGAGAGACCTTTTCTGTGAAAGTGTAATTTAGAGCCTGTAATAAAAGTGTGTTGAAAAGAACCACAAGGAAGAAAACAGCCATAAATTGTACGGCTTAATATTGCTTTACAGGACACTTCAAATGATGTGTCCTTTTTTTCTTGCAGCATACCTCTGTTGTCTCAAGCTGTTTTTAATTGTAATAATGGTAGCTTGTCAATAAAATAATAGGAAAGGAATTTGTTTAATACAGCTGAGAGTGTTGACTTGCTCTCTCCCTATACAAAAACATATATGAAGTAAGAACATACCACTGCACAGTTCCATAAGTAAGAAATAAGGGACAAAGCCATGAAAATAATTAAGAAACCTATGTCTAAAATGTAAGTTTTCAAAATGCCCATTCAATCTAATATGCACTCAGCAGTAAAACTCTATGTGTTTCTTCATTTCTATCGCTGTGCCAACATAACCCAGTAGTGATCAGCACAGTGCTGTGGGATGCAGGAACTCAACACTTTCTTTGGTCTTCTTAGGAGCAAGACCTAGTTTGGGGTCAATCTTGGCACATTGTGACGGATGTGCTCCTTCCCCAGCTCAACCTGACTTTTCGCAGGTAGTGCTATTTAGGTGTTAACCACAAATGACATTATCTGGTCCTGGTGGTTGCCTCCCTGATTTCTTCCCACACTCAGACATTGGCCATCAATAGCAGTCCTGATAGCTGCATCCTGATGGTGAGATAAGGCTGTGCATATACCAGTCCAAAGTCATCTGAAATGAAAGAATGACTATACATCACTCATCCCATGAATACGGGAACAGCCTGAGAGCCCACTGAGCTCTCCTTGCATTGCAGTGGGCTGCACACCAGGATCTCCCCTTGAACAGAGACACCTCTCAGGGATACTCCTCAGAGTTAAGAGTTCCTTGCCAGGTCCTAACAGATCCATAGTAACTGGCTATAACATGCTCTCTTTTTGAATTCGTAAACTTCACTGACGTAACTGTGCACAAAATCCCTTAGTCATAAACCGTTTACCGAGCCTGGGACTAGGATTGGATCCAGCTGCACCCAGACTTCTCTCAGAAGGAGTTTGGAAAGCAAGAAGGTCCAATCTGAACCCCGTGACTCAACAGGAAGATGTCCTTGATAATTCTGTGTATAGTGTGTACCCCATACAGTAAATAATAAGTTACCTTGCCATAGAATCTCATGAAACCATTATCCTTATCAATAAAACCTATTACTATTTCTTTCACACAAGTGAAGTGCATCATGTCACTCACCTCGACCCTGACTCATTCCATGAAACGTATATCTCAGAGAAATATGAAGCCAAACTGGTTCTTTCTCCCTTGTGTCTTCACAGTTCCCCAGTGGTACGGCACTAAAATCTGATGTGAGAGATCCATTAAATATCATCTTTCCTATGGCTGAACTGAAACACTGACCTGAAGCCAGAGACAGAAGTACCTGTGCACGTTGAGTATGAGTATTCTGAGACTAGGATTCCCATTTTGAACGATCCTGCTGACATTTTTTTGTGATGTCAATAACAAAGGCATTTTCTTGGAGATTCCAGGGCAAATTCCATGGTATGGATCTCAACGTGTATCTCCTGCGTCCAGTACTGCCTCTCTCTCTAGAAGAAAGCTAATGATTGTCAAACCTTAGTGAAGGGTGGACTGCATCATCCTCTCTAGTATTTTCTTCCCCCAAGGAATGAACTGCAGAAAATGAACCTTATAGGAGCCTTTTTCAAGAACATAACTTATCCCTACCTGGTGCAAAAAACTTAGGTGCCTGACTATATATACCATGGAATCCCATGCTATGGAAAGGCACTTGAACATCAAGTCCTTCAAAAAAAGCAAAGAGAGCATTTTGCTAATTTTTGATTGCCAAGACTTCATGCATAAAATAGCATTGACATTTATATAGTTGCAAGCATACGTATCTACAGCGTAATCTCTTAATTTCCACTGGTTCTTCGTGTAATAGTCAGATAGTTTATAATCTTGAATTACACTTCCTTTTCATGGGTTTTACAGAAGGAGCCTGATTCTGTGTTTCCTTTGAAATCCATGGTCAAGTTACTCCTGGGCAACTTGACCATGAATCTCAAATGAAACACAGAGACTTTTGCACTGCTTTGTGTTGTTCAGGCACAAAATAATATCACTTTCACCAAAGGCCTAGCATCTTTCTTTCACAGCTTTTTATCACTGACCTTTGAACAATATTTCCTCTTTCTCCCTCCTTTTTCTGACCGTAGGACTTCTAGGGTTGTTTTTCTTGTGTTCTGCTTTATGGCGTGTTCCTATGAGTAGAGATTTTGGGAAGCATGTTACAGGAATATAGAAGTAAATAATAACTTCATGAGGGCTCACAATTGCTGCATTTCAGACCAAGTTTACTCTCAGGTTTCTGTCTGATTGCCCTGGTGGGCAATCCAAGCCTCCAGGGCATCCAAGAACTATCTCCAGGTCGGTACCATGGGGGCAAAGTGTCCAGAGATATCACAGCCCTGTATGAAGGGCAGACCTTGTGGAGAAAAGACCAATGAATCACTGTGAGGTGAAGGTACAGGGGACAATTGAGGACATGTCCAAATATGGAAAAAAAGCATCAGAGACAACTTCACCAAAAGTATTAAGGAAGCACCAGGAGACAGTGAATCTACTTGAAGAGGACAGACTGAAATTATTGTTTGTATTTTGTTAGACTTTGAATTTGGAGAATGGGAAATCCACAGTAGCTGATTCAGTGTTTCCTACTTTTTTCTCTGCTGAAATCAAGAAAGGTAGACTTTATTCTGGCCTGATTTACACTAGCATAAACTTAGATTGCTTCCATTAAAAGTAATACGGCTCCATAGGTGTTGCAATACTGGCAATCATATTGGAATCTGAAGTCAGATTTTCCTGTAATTAATAAAGTATCTCTTTCATGACGGGAATTAGAATTAGCACATTAATAGATCAGGTCTCTTCCTTATTTTCACACTCTGGCAAAATTCAGACAAAATGGCACATAGCAAAGATAACAACTGAGCATTTCTTTTTTTTTTTTTTTTTGTGGATAAGCCTTCAGAGTGAAGGATTACTAGAGTCAAATTTGAGAAACGCTGTTATGGAAATAATTAGGGTTTGACATTTTGCAGGTACTATGGGACATGAAGATTGCTGCTTTAGGAATGTTCTCAAGTGCAATTAAATTGCATCTCTTACCAACAGACCATAAATCATTATCCATAGTTCAGTGGGATATTTCCAGACCCTGCATTTTAGAGGAATTATTGTAGTTTATCATACTGTGTACCTTTGGGGAGCCCTTAATCTTTACATAATTACAATGATAATTGAGAGGAGACATACTATTAGACACACTTGATGAATCAGGTTATTGATACTCCAAATCAAAGGAATTATGCTGCATTGTTTCCACGATGTTTAGGCATATTTGCAGTCATAAAATTACATTCTACGATACAACATGATTCAAAATAGTCTTTATTCATATGTTCTTTGACTTCTTAAACACTTTAAATAACTATATTATGTTTTATAATGTATTAGTCATAAATTATCTGTCCATGGATCACAGAAGCGTATCAATGACATGCAGTATTGCAGCTCTTCTTCTAGATGCAAAACTGGAAATCCTATGTTTTGTTCCTTAAAGATTGCTCTTTTTATTGTTCATTTCCAACACACAATGCTTCCTGAAAAATGTACTTCTTAAATACTATATGTTTTGTATTATGACTTTCTTAGTAATCACTACTATTATACAAAAGCACAGAATAGGAATTATTCTCATGGTTGGGGAATGTTTTAAAAATGTTAATTTCTTTTCCTCTCTATTTCAAAACTGGACAATTGCAGTACAGTCTCTCTTTCAGCCCTCAGCTATAGTGCATTAAGTAGAAATTTCTATTTTTAAGTAATTATTTCTGATCTTCCTTCCTCCCTCCCTCCCTCCCTCCCTCCCTCCCTCCCTCCCTCCCTTCCTTCCTTCCTTCCTTCCTTCCTTCCTTCCTTCCTTCCTTCCTTCCTTCCTTCCTTCCTTCCTTCCTTCCTTCCTTCCTTCCTTCCTTCCTTCCTTCCTTCCTTCCTTCCTTCCTTCCTTCCTTCCTCCCTTCCCCCTCTCCCCCCTCTGGTTGTATACCCTTCTTCCTGGTTGCATACCCTTTCTAACCTCCTGTTAGTGCTGGTCCAAATCAGTAGGTTTCTAGTTGTGGCATTTCTTTGCAGTGGATGGGGGTAGACACAGGAGAATTATTCCCTGTATTATCTGAAATTCATTAAAACGTCTCCTAGGTAGTCAAAAATGAATAGGGATATGTCTTTCTGTGGCAGCACAGTAACTCTGCAAAGTGAGGTGTGATACAGGATTTGAGCGCCAGCCATAGGCTGGTGTGAGTTTGGGGAGGATGTGGGGTTTTTTTTCTGAGATGACATCCCACAAGGAAAAGCAGCATGTATAAGCCTTCTGCTAACACAGTCTTCTGGTTTGGGGCTGCCTCACTTCACGTGTGTGTAGGAATGGGGGAGAATAAGTGCAGAGTGGCTCAGAGTTCAGGCAGCACTGCCCTAGCCCTGCGCCGCCATGCTGCCCAGATGGGTTAACTCACGCAGCGACATGTCATGTAGATATACCAATAACATCATGAGGTGGCTGCTTTCTGCCCCTCTGCTCCCATCAATCTGTGAAATAACAGATCTGCAAGATACGCTAGGGACTTTGTGTTGTTTTGGTCTTCTGGTGAACAAGTCTGGAAATAGCTTGTACTTGTACAAAACTTGACTCATGACAGCTGAGCACATTCTTCTTGCTCAGGAAAAGAAAAGCTGTGATCAAGAAAAAAAAATCTGACCTTTGCACTGTGCCTGATGTCTCAAATGTATCCCAATAAGAAGTTTCATAGGAATAATAGATTTTAAAGCCATCTGGCTTGACCCCTTGCACAGAGCAGGTCATAGGATTTCACTGTGCAATTCTCTCAAAAACATAAAATGATGTTGGTGCTGAACTCCTCTGTAAAAGATTAAACCTTTTGAAATAACTGTCACACTTTTGCATTTCCCTGCTGAAGTTAATGATACTGACAGGGAGTGAAGGATAGAATGGGAGCTCAGATCAGTGGATGTTGAATGAATGAGGCAGGACTGGGAAGTATTTGCTGCTGTAGCACAATGAAAAAAGATTTAAGAAACTTTAAGAATTTTCTGATTTCTATCCTGAACATGTCAGTTACTTGGATGAGAACAAATATTCTCAAATACTTTATTTTATAAAACTGAGCAGTTTACACTTACTGTTCTTCTAGTTCTCAGCATATCTATCCAGTTGCCCCACTATGCACCATACAGTACACATTAACAAATTCTGAACTAGTAGAACAGCTACACAACTATATGTATATATAATGCTTATGTTTTCTTAAATATGAAAAAAAAAACACAAAACATCCAGGTTTATTTAATGGAAAGTTCATTTCTGAGCATGATTCTAAAGTGGGCAAGAATAAATAATGTAGATGTTAAACAGTGCTGCTCAAGCAAGGACACCCAGAGCACATGGCACAGGGTGGCATCCAGGTTGGTTTGGAAGATCTCCAAAGAAGGAGACTCCACAACCTGGAGTATGGGCAGCCTGTTCTAGGGCGCTCTCACCCTCACAGTAGAGAAGGTCTTCCTCACATGGAGATGGAACTTCCTGTGTTCCAATTAATACCCATTACCCCTTGATCTGTCACTGACCACCACCAAGAAGAGTTTGACCCCACCCTCTTTACATTCTCTCCTCAGGTTTTTGTACATGTTGATAAGATCCCCTCTCAATCTTCTCCTCTCTGAATTAAACAGACCCAACTCACTTAGTCTTTCCTCATAAGATTGAGGCTCCAGTCCCTTAATCATGTTTGTGGCTCTAACTGTCTTTTAATTGTGTCTATTTAATTAAGATTTTAATCCTAAAGTTATATGTTAATAGTACAGGTCACTTATCAGATACTATTGCAAACTTCATTATTTTCTTAACTATTTCAAACAAAATAATTTCAGGAAATCAGAAAGGAATCACAAGCCAATTGAAAAAAATGCACATTGTCCTATTATGCTGCTGAATGACAAATCTGTTGGTCCGAAGGTCACAGTCCCTTTCGTAACAATTTTCTATAGAAATCTTCTGTTTCTCATTTCCTTTTCTTTGGTTGTTACTAAATCCAGGAGGTTGTACATACTTCCAGTTGTGCTGCCAGAACTGTCTTTAGTAAAAGCTTAAACATTTGACACTATTCAAGTGTGAAATTAATAAAGAAAATGGGTGACTTATGTGATGTTGGAGAGGCATCTCCACAATAAAGGGAAGTAATAGGAATTAAGTTTGCTATTGAAACCTATTTGGGAGGATTTTAGGGTTACCTCAGCTTTATTGCAGCATTCTGACCTATTGATATAACTAATTAGGTCACAGCTTCCTTTTTATTTGACTGCCAAATGATAAATGTATGTGCATAAAAATCCACATCCTTTTTATCCCCCGTTAAGAATTTTGACCTGTTAACATGAGAATTACAACTATAATCAGAATTAGATTTCCTGTAAGAAGCAAAATCACTGCAATTTACAACACCTCTTAAAGGAAAGTTGGAAAACATATAAAGTGAAGGATTAATCAAAATTACATTCTTAATTTTATTACTGGACTTGGATTGATTCTATGCATTTGATGAAAAATAAATTCTTTGTATTTCTTTGAAATCTGGATTTTTTTTTTTAATTATAGTTTCCCTGCTAAAGATATGTACTGTTCATATATTATCTTGCACAAAAGCATTGTCAATTTGAGTTCTCTTCTTTCAGGCTTTGGCATCCTAAAGAGAAACCAAATGGAGCAGAAAACTTCAACCTCTTGTATCAAGAAAATAAGCTTTAATAGTCATATCTCTTACTGATGCAAGTCATAACTGCAGTACTCAGGAAAAAAAAAAAAATTCATGGGCATTCTCATGCATCTTCTCCTGTATTCTTTTTATAGGTTCTCCCTTTCTACTCTAATATTGCAACTGTCTTGTCCTTTCCCTCAGTTCCCAGATACTTCTTTCTCTTCATGATACATCAACTCTGCAAGTAGGAGTAGATCCTTTCTCTGTAACTATTGCCATATTTATCCTTGTCATCCCTTTGAACATTTGGCTCTTTGCCTAGCTATACATAGACACCTAAGTCCTTTATTAGATCTAAATTTTTGCTCTTTGGAAAGGTAGAAGCTTCAATAGGATATAGACATAGAGGTGCCTTATTTTTAGGAATCTCTACATATAGCCATGCTGTAGAATGATACACAAGGAGCTCTGGTCAAGAAACAGTATAGACATATTGCTGCAGTGGTTAGTGCAGGCTGTTCAATCCCATGAAGAAAATCGTATAAGTGCAAATGAAAAGAAAAAAGAAACAAAACAAAACAAAACAAACAAACAAACAAAAAAACCCCAAAAGCTTACATACAGTACTCAGCCTATCTAGGCTTTGCAGTGCACTGAATCACTGAATCAGGTTCTCTGCTATTTGAAGCCTCAAGGTGTTTGTGTGTCTGGGAGTATGCCTGGGGAAAGGCAGACTCCGAGGATAGGTTTAGCAAAGGCCATCACAATGCATGAAGAGATGTAAATTAATCAACAAAAATATTAAAGAAAAGGATAGGTCCCTCAGGCTTTACTGCAGTGAAGCAGCAGCAAACAGTATTTAGTCAGTTTAGTCAGTTTGGAAGATCAGAAAATTGGTTTTCAGTCTTTGTTTTCACTCTTTTGGATTGAGTGCTTGAACTCCAACTCCAGCCTTCCAGAACTGCTCCTCGATTGCTAGGCTACCAGGTGTTGTGCATCCCCTTGAAGAAATTTATTTTACTTTATATAAAATACATAGAATCAGAGAAACATAGTTTGAGCACACATTCCTACATTCCAACTCAAGCTTGTTAATTCAAGGACTTACTTTGAGACTGTAAAACCAATTTCAAGTTTCCTTCCCCCCACTTTTTTTTTTCTTTGTTGTTATTATTGTTGTTGGATTAATCTTTTCTTTTTCTTTTCATAACAAGCAATTTCAAGAGGGACTGTGTGCTCACATGATCTGTAGCTGTGGGTTGAGGATACTGTGCATCTCTTCAAGTAGAGCTGGGAATTAAACCTCCGAACAGATTTGGCTAGTCACTCACTGGCTATGGCTAATCAATGCTGAGTCAATGCTGCCTCTAGGTAGGGAGGGCAGATCTATCCTCAAAGTGGTTAGATGGGATGGTCCAAAGCATGGCCAGATGGTAAGCGGTCAGGCATCTGAAAGCCCTGGGTGCACTGCTTGAGCTGGTGTCCGGCATCCTCAGGGATACCTCCCTGCTTGTGACTCTCCACTCGCCTGAGCAGGAGCAATGTTTAACCTGTGAATCCCCCTAGGACTTAGATAAGAAATAACTCTGATTGATTGATAGTAACCCCGAGCGTTTTGTTGCCTGGGGTTTTGTGGGAATGCCCGGGAGCAGACACCTGCTGCTCTATGCCTTGCAGGAACTGTTTGCATGAGCAGCACAAGAGCTTCGTGGATGCCCAGCCGTGGAGATGGGATCCTGAGGACCCACCGTTTAGACCAAGGCAACTGCTGCCACAGAAATGATGCTTATGCGTCTTCACAAGCCCCAGAAACTCTTTTAAATTACTGCAGTCTGAAGCTAGTAAGTTTTTCAAAGAATCTAAAGTGAGATTTAGGACACTACTAAGAAATCCCTAGAGATGCAAAAATATTTTGAAAATTTGCTTCCTTGGGTGCTTTTTAAAATATTACGTTAGTGTGAATTGTTCTCAGGAGCAGCGCAGCAAGGAAATGTATATATACATACATATTCTGACTCTAATGTAAAGCACATGTTATATTTGATTGTTCTCTAACAATAAAAACTCAAATCAGAAAAAAATGCTTTTTTTGCTTCACACACCAGGCACTGCCAGTCTGAGGATGAAGTGGGTGCAAGGTATCCATTTTCGTCTAATTACCCAACCAGGTTGAGCACAGCCAGTTCAACAAAACCCCAGCTGTATATTTTAATTGCCTTAAATGAGCTCCTAAATAACTATATGGAGTTAAACCATAGAGCAGAGAACACAATACAGGCACACAAAAACTCTGAACACCCAGGGCTCTAGAGTGCTCAATTAAACCTTTCTTGATTATTCAATAGAATAGAAGTGTGCACATAAAAGCTTTCACGCTACAGCAGGCTACGACCTTATTCTCAAGTTTCAATATTGCAATGGAAGTTAATTAAGATATTCCCCATACAAAGCATAACCCTAGAGGTAGGTTTTGTTCCAAATACTTCATATAGGCATCTCTCCTGCTGTTAAGTGAATGGCTCTTGGTGAATCAAAATAAATATTGTTTTGGCATATACTCATTTTTATTTTGCACACTGCAAGAAAGAAACAGTATGAAATCATTAAAACATTTAAGTCACCATGCTGAAATGCATTTCCTAAAATCTTGTTCTCTCTGCATTCTGAGTGCAAAATATCTTAAAAATAGTTTGGGAATGGGTCACACTAATTCCTGGTTCTGCGATAGCCATCCAGTTGGAATAAGAATAAATCATACTTACTTATGTATGGATAATAGCAGGTGCCAAATCTTGTCTCCATATAAGTCAATAGTACCTAAACAGAAAAAACACTATTTGAGTAAAAACAACAGTTTAATCCCAGGCTATTTCTAGCTTCATATAATATCATGAAGTTTATTGTTATTAACAAACGCAAAATACACCAGAGTGTACATGAAAGGCCTTTTCTGTTCAAATATATTATTAATTATGAGAACAATGCAAAGCACATTAGATATGGTCATATAATACTGGTTCTGCTATTCTATGTTGTTTAGAGCCTTTGCAATGTACCTCTTTTCTACCTCTACTCTATGTCTTCTATTACAATACAAGCCTTACAAATAGAACTATTTAATATAAAAAGACTTTTGAAACAAGTTGTGTACCTCTAAATGTTTGAATTATGTCCCAACTCAGATTGTTAGTTTTGGTGTAAACAGTATACTGATGTTTCTCTTTAAAGAAGCATTTCTGAGTAATTAAGCATTAGCAAAATTAATTATTGAAAGCAAAGATACTGCTTAATTTTATTATGCATTTTTTTGGCCTCGATCATCTAAGTGCACTAAGAAAACCATGCCACTCTAAATGTTTCACTTCAGTCATTACACAGATTTATTTGCTGCCTCAGGTTGTTTACAACTAGTAGACTTCAGAACCATCTTTTGTATTGCTCTTGACTTCCATTATCTTATCATTGTCTTTTATCTCCCATCCAAGAAGTGACACTAGGAACTGTTGGTTTGGCACCATCTGTTGATTGAATCGATCATTTTAGGAAATTAAAAAAAAAAAAAAAAAAGGAAAAAAGAATTTAGCATTCATGCAAGAGCTATTTTCTTTGACCCAATGATTTTGTAGTGGGGTATATTAGCTTAAACTCTCCTGAGGCATGTGAATTTAGTCTTAAAATCCCTGATTTTTAGGCACCCAGATATTGTATTAGATCAAGATATTAGCATTGACGACAGAAGATTCTCAGTATTCAGCTTAGTTTAAGGCCCCAGACTGACCTAGAAGTGGGCTTTCTACTTTTGAACATTTTATGTTTCATGTGTTTTGTAAAAAGATTAGCACTCTTTTTCTCAAACCAACTGACATGATAAATTGCACATGCATAAAAATAAATTTGGACATTATATTCTAACATTTGTCTTAAATTTCTGAATAGCTACTCAAAAGACACATAAAATCAGTAACTAAGAATATAGTCTTGATTCAAGATCAAGGAACTAACATAAAAAGATACAATTGTTAAAATAAGTGTTATAGTATGTCAAGTGAGCTCTGAGGAGAAGAATGTGAACTTCTTCATTAGTGAAGCATAAAGACTAGAGTTAATATCTATGTGAAGAATAATGTTTATAACGCTCATACTTACTACTGCTACTCAACAGCAGTGCAGATAATATCACCTAGAGCACTGTGCAGAGGCAGATTTGTTGCTAGAAATTTGGTAAGGAGCGCTGTCCTGATAAGGGGTATACCTTTGGCAAAATCAGTCCAGAAGAGGCAAAATGTGTATCTGTTGTGGTCCCACCAGAAGCCTTTTCTTTGCAACTACCAATGCAATCAAGAGCTGACAGTTGTACTTTCTCACTTAATGTTTGGGTGATAGATCATGTTATCACAGAACAGCACAGGTCTTTTCACAGTCTGTTCAATCATGACAGTCTAGTTCACACACACTGAAAATCAGATTGGGCAGGGACATGAAAGGCAGAAGAGAATAAGGTTAAAAAAAGAAAAAAATAAAAGATACATTCTCATAAAGTTTCAGGTGAATATTTTATTTGGTGCATATGCTTAACCATTACATCTCACCTTTTTTTTTTTTTTAAATAGTCTACATGATCTATACCTATGTTATCCACAATATGAATTCTGCATATAGATATTAGTCAACCTTTCTTTTTACAGAGATGGGAGGTCTTTCTTTTCAGATCACTGCCATGTTCTTGGCAATAGAGTAGTCAATCAAGAGCACAAAAATGGCATTTTAATCAAACTATGTGAACAAAATGGCCTTTACAAAAACAAGAGGCTAAGGTTGAAAAATTAACCTTAGATCTGCTATATCTTTGAATGTATAAATACCACGATCAGTCATTAGACAACCTTTCTGAAATCACCATGATAAATCTAATGGTACAAAATACGAGAAAGTTAGAGTTTCAATACAGTTCTTCTAAATGATTCACCAGTCAGAAAACAATGTAAAATAACAGATTACTTAAATATCTTCTGGAAAGAGAATTATATTAGGGGAGATATTGTATCTTTAAGGCTTGCTTAGACCAGAAAGAAAGAAAAAAGAAGAAAGCATATTCATTAACTCTACAGCTGATTCTCTAGTTTCCTTCAGTCCAATGAATATCCAGGCAGTAGTTGATGCTTCAAAATAGTGCAAAAATGTTCAGAAATTATTTTTATTGTGCAACTTTATAGGATCATGGAGCTGCTAATTAAAATATCACTAGCTTCTGATTTCTTTTATGAGTAAGTAGTAATGTAATATTTTCAGGAAAGCAAATGAAAAACAAGCATTCTCTGTTAACATAGAAGTAATCATACATAATAAACATACTATAGAAGTAATGCTAAGGAACAGCTGTCCTACCATTTTTGGCTGCTCCAGTTACAACAATCATTCCTTCTAATTGCGAAACACCTGTCTCATTATATTTGACAGAAATTGTCAATTTCATTTAATTTACAATGTCTGTTCTGATTTTTTAAATATTTTATTTCTCTAATGTACATTTATATGGTTTATTACCTTAATTCTTCTATTTAATCTTAAGAACCTTAAAAATTATTGGGAGATTAATTGTGCAGGAAAGAAACATTTCTCATTTATAGCTTAAATCAGATACTTGCTGGTACAAGAGAAAAAGGAGACGTCAGAATTAACAGTTTGCTGAATTCCTAGTGATAATGCTGGATTATTCTGTAAAGTCTGCTCCTGAAACTAAGGCCATCGTGACATCATTGACAAATTCTCAAATTTAGAACTTGAAAGGGTGTTTAATACAACACAGCAGAAGCAAAAAAGGGGTAAGATGACCATTTCGTTCAATAAAGAGCAGTAGTGAGATAGAATCTCTAACATCTTATTCTCACTTACATAAACCATCTGTCACAGACAAAGCATGGAGTGATTTTTGGTTTTCCTATCAAAACCGATGACACAATTTTGGTATTTCAAATTATGCTAGTTTATGAGGCACAGCTGTTTCTCCACTGTACTTGAGGGTCCTTTGGTATGTGAAGAGTTAAGTGATCAGTTACTTCCCATTAACTGCCCCAAATTAAATCTTCCTCACTCAAATATAGAGTTAGGATCTTAGGGAGTGTTATATTTAGTTGTACACGTGATACAGTAATTATTCTTTCTTTTTTTTTCTCTTTTTTTATGATTGATCTTAGAAGACTAATTTTGCTGTGAGTAATGTGGGCCTTTTCTGATCTATGGGCACTGTAGGGATGTAAATGCAGTGATAAAGCATACTAGTCACGGATCGCACTGGATGCCGTTCCTGGGCCTGCAGCACACAAAGGTGTCATCACTGGTGCCTCAAATGCAGAATTACATTTGGAGTAAATGGAGTCAGGATTTCATCCACTTAAGTTCAATAACTGGACTTGTTTAATATCTTAGCTACTTCTGCTTTTCTCATTGACAAATGATGATAGTAAGATGATAGCCAGTAAGATGATAGCCTTCACACTTGGTGAGGAAAAGAAAATCCTTAATAAATAAAATGAGGAAAATGCTAGTTATTTTCAGGGCTTTTATGAATCTTTTACTTCCCTAAATTGCCAGTTGAATATACAGAATATTTATTTTCTACTACTGGCAACCTGTTTTTGAGCTTCATTACTGAGACCTTCTTTTGTTCAGTTACAGACTTTATTAGTCAAGCTAATAACAATGAATTGTACTTCATTAATTGAAACTTCAGTCTCAACATTTTTAATAAAAAGCTTCACATCCATTTCTTTAATCATCTTCAGAAGTGGTTAGTTCCTTCCAGAGGTGAATTTGTTCCTCTTTTTCTGTGTTTCTGTGCAAGATGTTAATGGTGATTTTGTTATTAATAATCAGAAAATTGCAAAGTGTTTAATGCTCTTATGGTTATGGATAACAAGTTGAATATATACCACAGCAAAAACAGAAAACTTGAGATCTTAATCCAAGGCAAAGTCATGAGGCTACAGTCCATGACTGATGCTGAAAATACTTTTCCTCTGGTTGCCTCTTTTCTTTTTTCCCCTTTCACCTCTTTCTGCGACTTTTACTGATCACATAGCTATTACTGAACTGAATCAGAGTTCTTCATAAATAAATATTGGCAAAGCCATCTTAATTTAAATTTATCATCTTCATCAGCCTGCTCATCTAAAACAGCAAGTACAAGTTTAGATGTTCAGATGTTTTACATATCTAGATATTGCAAAGCAAGTACTATGTGGTTCAATTCTTAAGTTGCGCATTTGAATGGACTCATTAACTTTTAAAGAATCTTAATTAAGTGTACTGCCATGTACGAGGTGCTGAATAAGTCACCAATATACTGAGTAGCAACTACCTCAGTCATCTTGTCTTCTGAATGGTTTTGTTCTGAAAATTTTAAATGAAAAAATTCAGAAATGTCTAAAAGCATAAGTAAGTGTATTTATTTGTCTGAAAGCTTTCTGTAATTTTAAATGTGCATGTCATTTTTGAATAACGAAAAATCCACGTAATTAAGAATTTTGTTTATTTGCATGTGATTCTTTCCTGGAGGAAGAGGAGGGGAAGGGTTGGTTGAAAGAGTGAATGAAGAGACAAAGAGGAGATGAGAAAAGGAAATTACAAAAATAACCCTCTCAATATATTTTCTCACTCCTGCTTCTGAGTAATAGAGTTTGTCTTTGAAAAAGTGCACATTGCTAACTGTGATTAGCTCTCCCCAGTAGGCTTAGCTAAAATTTGGGTATTGAAAAACTGCTGTAAATCGAATGAAAAGCTAATGATGTTGATAAGTTTGCCTGTGACTTGGATATGTTATAATAACAAGTTGGTTGAAGATAATTGAGAAATTAATTTTACCCTATGCTGGGTTCTGAGTACAAATGCCTCCAAAAACTTGTTACCTGCTGTCTTTTAATATACTAATTATAACTAAGAACTCTTTTTGACTGTTACTGTTTTGGCTTTGAAAAGACTGGTATCAGTATGTAAATACTAAATTTTCCAGCTGATGTCAAATAATTCAATCATTTCACCTGGGGAAAACCGTAAAGTTTTCCAATTTATTTCATGAAATAAGAAGAATACAGTAACCCATACATAACAAGGCAGGAGCAAAGTAAAGTCCATATCTTTTGGATCTTAGATCTGAGCCTGCATCCCTAAGACAACATGTGATTTACCAGGCTAGAGAGATGTGTGTATGCTTAGAAGCAAAAGAAAGGTAAATGTTGGTGGCATTTGTCAGTCCCTACTCTTATGAAGAGGTTGTATAAAACGTTGTATAAGGGTTTTGTTTGTTTGTTTGTTTCTATAAAATATTTAAATATGCATTGTTGTGAGGCCTTTAATTTACCTTAGTAGCAAAGCTATAGAATCAATCTTAATTCGTAACTACATGGCACACAATCGCTCCAGTCTCACTGGTAACTTTTCACTGATTGAAAAGCACAGGGGATGCTAACCTTAATAGTAGGGCAACTCACTGGTTTTAATGAACATTAGATTAGGTCTCTATCCAACAAATGTGTAGAGATCTCTAGTGTGAAGTATTTTACTTTTTGGTTCACAACTGTGAAATGTTGCAGTTTGAAAGCTGTAGTGGTACTGGTAGTGGCGGGGGAAGGAGATATCAAATCAGTATCGGATTCACAAATAGTCCGTAGGTCCGATCGCCTTCCTAGGAGCGAATCGAGTTCCCAAATAGCGTAATCACCTATAAGCTCAACTCTGGCAGTATCGGATTCACGAACAGTCTGTCAACTGTAGGTCCGATCGGCTCCCCCCAAACAAGTAGTGGAGTACACAAACAGTCTGATTTATTCAAATGCAACATTTACAAAGCAGGTTTCGGATGTCAGTGCAGGAAATTCTCTACTAGAGCATGGGGTTTTTAGCTAGCTTTGATGTACAAATGTGCAATCATCACTCACCCCAGAAGATGGGAGAGGGCTCTCAGTCTCGAGTCTCCTCAGGAGACGCGCCAGTCCGAGGAGAGGAAAGGGGGATCAGCCCGTCAACTGACCCAAGAGTTACGATGGGTTCTTCCCTCCTCACTCCTTAGTCTCCTCAGGCAGCATGCCAACCTGACGGGAGCGAAGGGGGCTCAGCCTCTCGACTGACCCAGGAGTTACGATGGATTCTTCCCCCCAAACTTTTCATCCTTAGTTCACCTTTTATACTTTTCTTTACATTCAGGTGGAGCTTGAGTGACTAGAGTCATATTTAATATTGTTATTGATTGGCATAAAAGTTTCTCACTTTCATTTAAAGGTACAGTCAACTGCAAATCTAGAGCGCATGCTCAGTGAGGGGTGGTCGTACCTTGGAGGCGGGTAGGTTTTGGGATGGAGGTGTAGTTTACACATTATAATAAGCAAAGTTCAAGCAAAGTTCATCTGAAAGGAGTGATTTGCCACCTTTGCTGGCTCAGCACCGGACATGTTATCGTATATCTCCCATTAGACAGTCACTGTGAGGTTCATCAGCAGCCCAGCACAGGGAGTGCAACAGAGTTTGGCCGCGGTGTCTTCACCCCGCTCCGTCCTCCATTACTCCCCTTTGCAGCTCCGAGAAGGGCAGATTGTGCTGCCCAGGGAACTGTGGAGGAGCAGAGTCCGTGCGCACCAACCATCCTGGAAGTGGAAACTGTGTAGCACCCCAAGCAGGCCTCTGTAATGCCAAAACTTCAGTTAGGCCCTAGTTTTCCTCTCAGTTCCTGCTTTCAAACAATTCTTCCATAAACAATTCTTCCACAACAACGAAGTCATGTAATTCTTTGCAGGCAATGCAAGTAATGGTGTATGTCATGTTGTCATAGGTCATTGGCCTGAAAAGATTCTCTTACATATCTTGTGCTTGTGTTGTTTAACTTCACTGTCGTGATTCTGCTTTAATTAGATATTCGTTTTACAAATGACAAGAAAAAGTAAGTTTTCTGATTTTTAATAGACTACAACAATTCTTTCTATCCAGCTGGCATGAACCTAATTATGTAATGTACCCAATGGCACGTAATTCCTATTCCAGATGTGAAGCTGAAGATGCTGGAAGTCTCCACATTTTATCCACAGTGGCAGCCCAGGCTCTCTATGTAGCTATGAATGGTGCATTTAAGTCATGTGTACACTCATTTCCCCTTCAGAGGAAGGTAAACCATCAGGTTTTTATAAATGGTCTCCCTTAGCACCTGCAAAACTGCTTTTCCCTGCTGTAGGCAGATACTACCCTTTCTGGACCCCCTAAGGTTAACTTCCTCCCTCTGAAGAGCAGAGGCCTCTCTAAAAGCCACCAGGGCCTATGCAGCATGTTTGTTCTGCTCCGGATATACTGTGCATCAGCAGGGTATATTTTTACAATTTAGCATCTGCACATTGGTCTGTTTGTGGAGATTTTCAAGGTCTTTCCCCACCTTTCTCCCCCTCACAATTCCTGAACTACTCCTTCATGCTTCTTTTTATCCTTCACATTGGATTCATTTTAGATCCTCCACCATAAATTACCTCTTCATTCCAAATTATATATTTTATTTTGTCTTTCTCTTACACTAATTTTTACTTCTACCTGTAGTTTTCTCCTTAGGTCGTAAACTAAAATTAAACCTAGCATTCATTTGACATATCTGGATTGACCTGAACACTTGAATTCCACTATGCCTTGTTCTGTTTCATAGCTTTCCTTTTAAACATAAAGCAACAAAGAATTTATGCATTGCATTGCAAGAGTTAGCACTAGTACTGATTCTTAATGATGAGCCCTTCTGCAAAATACAAACAAGAGTGGGGAAAGACTAAGCTACAAAAATCTTTTTTCTTTTGAGAAATCATCTTGATGCCTAATAAAGCCACACAGATGATCCTGGAAGGTGGTTGCTTGGGTTACCTGATCTTATTTGGAGTTTACTTACTTTTAAAAAGAATTTAATCATTCTAGTCTCACAGGGTAATGTGTTGAAACAAATATAGAGAAAGATGTGAGCAGCTTTTCTTGTTAATGCCAGAAGTATTTTCTGAAAGCTGCAAATATTCTTCCTTCTCTTCTTTACAAGGCCTTTTAAAGTGCCTAACTAACTCTAGAAGTTTTATTTTAGATTGAATCCTAGGATGATGAAAACTTTCATATCTCAGGGAATGACCAATTTCCAATTTCTCAAAAAATCAGCCCTGTTCAATGCAAGCCATGTTATTGGGTCAACTAGACTGAATTTGTCTTTGGACACTATACAAACTAGTTATATTAGAACTGAACAAAGCCATACCTTAGAAAGATAGACACAGGTCCTGAAAGCACTTGTATAATATGAAAAATGAATTATTAAGTATAGATAAAGATAGTTATTGCTTGAAGGAATGTAGTTCAGTAGAAAAGAAATAAAATGTAAGCTGAACTATTATTATTATTATTATTATTATTATTATTACTATTATTTTGGAAAAGTTCCCTTGTGTTTTGCATTTGAATCACAGGTCGAGAACAGGAAATTATGGAGTTTGATTATGAAAGGATTTAATGAATAGTTAAATATTTATTTATTTATTTTTGAGTAGTAGTTGGGTGTTCTCTCTGTTCAGATGCTTTTGGTGCATCTTAAGTACTGATGTCTCTCAGGAACACACTGTTTTTGTCCTTAGGGACTTCTTTGGCTGTCTATCTGTGAAATCATCACACAAGAAGGCAGAGGATTCTGAATAAATGATACAGTTCTTTCTTTGTTCCTATCCATTTAAAATGAAAATCTACACAATCATCTCCTCTAATATATGATATTTATTTTATATATTAACCTATAAATATTGCTGGTTTTAGCTATCTAAAACCCAGTTATGTGGGATAAAATGGTTGTCTGCTATGGTCCCAAGGGACATGCAGGAAGAGTGAACGAGAAAAGGAGCATTTTATCATTGTCTTGCTGCTTATGAGGTCATTTGCATGAGTGCAAAGGGGAAAGAAAATGCTACTGTTTTGTTATGAGTAATATAGAGAAGTAAACAGGTGCAGCTGCAGCTGCACTATTAATGATGATGGAGAACTGTGCTTCTGCATAGCTGCCATTGTACCATGTAACTAGAAGCTTCTATGTTGTGTTGATACAGTCTTCCATCCTTAAGTAAATCCAAGTAAAACTTCTGACATATAGAAAGTGAAAATAGTGCAGAATCAATGTGGAGACATCAGCACAACATAGGATGATAGACTTGAAAGGGTTAGAAGCATAGCTGCTTAATGAACTAAGTGCATGTTTTATTCCTGTGGAAAAGTATTGTTAAATGAAGTTAGTAGGATTAAAAAAAAAATCAATATTTTTGAGATAGGTATGTAATCTCCTAGTACCTTGAGACTTAACCTAATAATTGGTTTCCTGGGTTTTTGCCATTCAGGTTATCAAAAAATAGTCAGAAAAAACGGGTGACACTCTGTTATAAAATTATTCAGAATATTCACAAATAGGATGCTTTCAGAAAGATCTTGCATCTTGAGCTACTTAATGATAATGAAAAATAAAATAAAATGTTAATAAATGCAAAATAGTGCAAAAAAGAAAAAAAAATCCTTTTCATATGTATACAGTGGATGAACTATAATTTATCTACTATGTTTATCTACATTTTTGGAGATACTGTGGATAGTTCTCTTACAGTATTGACTCAATGCTGTACAGCAGTCAAAAAGGCCAATGCAATTATTAGGATGATTAAGAAATGAATAGAGAATACTGTTGTGTTTTGTCACATCCATGGTGTACCCAAAGCATGATAAATCCATCAAGTTAAGAAGTTACGGTTGCCAGGGTTTAGAAATGACACAATAGAAATAGGGAAGATGAGATACATTAGGAAGTATAATCCAAGGCATGGAAGCATTTCAAAAAGAGCAGAAGCTATGTAGATAAAGTCCTTTTTGTGAAAAGAAAATGCAAGGTGTCACACATGCACAGTGGAGTTAGTTAAAATAAGTAGAAAGATACCATTTTTTCTACAGTAAGAAAAGCCAAATCATGATGTTCATCTGTGATGAATCATTCTGAAAGCCAAAGGTGTGTTTAATCCAAAAAAAAAAAAAAAGATTCAGCTACCAAACACAGTGATCTGGATACATCTGAATCTGGAAAACTTAAAACAGGATTACCACAACAGGGAAGATATGTTTGTGAAAGCTTTTGATGCACTCCTCCCCTAAACATCTGCTGCTGGCTACTGTTGAAGAAAAGATGATAGGTGTGGTGTGGGTTTTTGTTGTTGTTGTTGTTTGTTTGTTTGTTTTTTCAGTTCAAAGTATTTGAAACAATCTGAGGTCAACCCGCTGGATTGGTATTTTCATAGCATAGAACCGAGAATGTCTGTTACAAGCTCTGGGATGTGGCATGGGGGCCAGCAGGGATACTTGAGTTTGCAAATCATGTTTAGACAGTGTTGGGATGTGAAAGGAGCCAAACCCCAAGGAGTCTTGTTCAAATGACATACTGAGACTGGCAGACAGCATGCTCTGTCTCCTGAGATGTGCCATGCATTTTTCCAGCAACTATTGCTTGGCATAGCCCATACTCGACTCCCAATGGCCAAGAGCTAAGCAGCTGAGATTATCTGCGGACCCTCGCTCAAACTTCTTTCCTGTGTAGGTGTTTTTCTTAAAGCAGTATTTTATAGACATAGACAAAGGGAAGCCTTGTTTTCTTCCTATTGTAACAACATGGCTCCTGTTCAAATTTCTGGGGAAAATACCTTAAAAACCTGATAGACTTAGTTTTTTTCTGTAGTCCTTAATTTTTTTTCCCTGTGTTTAATTTTTCTAAGTTTGGTGAAGGATGATTAAGCATGCTATTATAAATGAAGGCACGACTATATTTGAAAGTTGTTTCAGGTCTGCTTTGAAGTTATCTAGAAGATGTAAGAGGATGCTGCCTAATCCTGACAGAAACGGCCCCTGTGCAGCCGTAGTAGCACATTGCACAGGAGAGTATGGACTGCTTGAGCTGTTGCCTTCGTTCTCTACTGTCTGTTGGGAAATCAGTAACTGGCAAGTTTGTACTCAAAGCAGTGTGTGATCGTGTTATCAAGCTCCTTTCAACCTTGCTCTGAAGGTGGCAAGCATATAGGTGGGAGTCTTACCTTTACTGCTTTGTTGAATTGTATGTGTTTTGGGACTTACTTGTGTGCTGTGAGGGGAAGTCCCTTCCCATCCCTTATCTCTTCACTACTGGGTGAGAAGCATCCGAGTTTTTGGAAGAAATGAAGAAATGCTAGTGGCAGTCAAGAACAAATCACATTCAAATGCTGGTACATAGCCCAAAAACATGATGTCTCTTCAGTATGACTCAAGAACAGAAGATTCAGAGCTAGCACAAGTCTTTCGCTTAGTTCAAAGATCCTTTGCTGTAGATTTTTAGAATTTTTAAAATGTAGATTTGTAAAAGCTATAATCTTTCATTGTCTCTTCTTCTTTGGAGTATTTAAGTTTAATTTTATTAGTCTGCTGTCCAAGCAAAACCTTTTGAAATGAATTTAGGATGTTATCTGCTCTTATTTTTCTTCTGTACCTTGCAGACTAAAAATATCCTGGACAAGCTGTAGTACCTAATATTTGGTCTGTAATACCATGTAAGAACAGAAATTGTGCATAGCTCGTCAGTAACTTTCACTTTAGTCTCTTTTTTATAACCTCTTGCTTTTTCAATAGTCATTTTATTCAGTGGAAGAAATTTCAGTCAACGGTTGTGCAGAATGTTATGCAGAATAAAAGTGGCGAAGAAGTTTAACGGATCACTTAGGTGAAGCTATGAATGAAATGAATCATTTATCTCATCCACATGTCTGAGCCTACTTACTCTAGAATATAGTTGAGAGGGAAAATTGTAAGGACACAGCAGAACAGGATTTTGCAGCTCTCTAAATAACAAGAGTAATATTTGTATTTGCCTGAGAGTCTGAAAACACCTTACAGGCACTGAATAGAGCTGCAGGGACCCTGGAGATAATGACAGGTAGTTGAAGGAAGGGATCTGCTCCCCTCCAAATTGGACCAGGTGAAGATCCTGGTCTCCTGGAGGTCTTGGCCTTCACCATCTGCATGCAGACCTATGACTTGTTTTGATAAGTTGCCTTGTGACTTGAACAACATCCCAAAAGTCAGAAGATGCTTAGAGGCTAGAGAGTCCCCACCGATGGGTTATGAGAAATGCAAAAGAAACAGATTCTTCAGAAATGACCCTGGAGGCCAAAGCAAAGGGTTGTAGTAAATTTTCACTTGTTCTGTGCAGGAATGACTCGGGCTGAGAGGAGTGTGAAAGGAATCATAACAAGCACAAGAAAGGCAAAGAAGGCATAGGGAAATAAATAAAGAGGCAGAAATTTGAAAGAGAATCTGTTATTTACAGACTATAAAAATGATGGATGTGTATACAGAAAAGAAATCCAGCATCTGGAAAAACAAACACCTGATGTTAAAAACCAGCCCAAAAGACTTGGCGCTTTATTCAGGCTTGTATGGCTTGGTTTTTGAGTGCGAGCATCGGAGTGAAGTCCAGTACAAAAAAACAGTACCTCTAGCCCTGCTACAATGGGTAGTCTCTGCAGCAGCTCCCTCGAAATCCCTCAGTTCACCCCGTAAAATGACTGTCATATTGTTCTTAGTGCACATTAGTTGTCTGCAGGCTCCATCTCAGCTATTCTTTCCATCCAGCAAGGAACTGCAGTACTACTCCAGGCCTTTTGCTGGTGATTCAAGACTACAGCAGGTGTAATTAGGCTCAGTCATGCTGATAGAAAACCCAGGACTGCGCTTACAGTATGAATGCACTATAAAAGAGGCTTCTGTTGTTATAAAAGAAACTGTTTTTGGTTTCCTGCCATTCCTATGGCAGCACAGGACTGATCTGCAGCAGGGAATCCTTTTAGATAAGGGCAGTAAGAATTGACTACTATGGGTCAGCCTGACATGCTTTTGTAGGAACTGGGTAAGGAGTTCAGAAAGCAAAATTATAGGCTTTTGAAGCCATGAATACCTAAATTAACTCTTTGATGCTTATTGTGGGGATTTTCTGATACTAAAACAGTAACAAAGTAACTCATATTGACAGTGGGATGGCTGGTAACAAAACTGGAATTTATATGTAAGATACTGATCTGCACTAGTATACTATATCAGTGTGCATTTATGGTTTGAGGAACTTAGTGTCGAGTTTTTGTCTAAGGAAAGCCCGAGTTTCATGTGTTTATAGGCCTATGTCAAAAGTGCTATTGTCCTGATTTAAATAAGTAACCATTTACAGTAAAGTTAATTCTGTCCATTATGCATACTGATATAACTGTGCTGTATATTAAAGATAAAATCTCCTGAAATACCAATATAAGAATACAATTTGCAAAACTGAATATTTGGTTTTCCTTATTAAAGTACTACCATAGGATATTGCCATCCTTAGAGCAACTCTGATTACAGATTCTTTTAGAAGAGCTGTAGTGTTCCATTTTTATGTTGTGAATGCACCAAGCTGATCTTAGGGAGAGCAGAAAACTTCCCTCTTTAGAACCCCTCCAAATTCTGTGGAATTATTGCTATTTAATTAACTTAACCTCTTTTATGCCAGTGCAGATTTAGAGAACTATTGTAATATGGTGTTTGAGTCATGCAGACCTGAGGGAAAAAAAAGAGATTTTGACGTATGTGGCATATCATTAAGAATTCTGATTTATTCTCTTTTCTCAGCATTGGACCAAAACTCTTCTGTTCTCTGCATCCCCAAAGTAGTGAGCATAGGAGCACTAAATGTAGAATAATGTATACAGAGCTATGCATTTTATACATGGTTAAAAATACCAGTAATGACTTTGCTGCATAAGATTATATAGAAAGCTACAGTTTTGCTCTGAGAGGAATGTTGTTTTATTTAATATCATCATAAAAGCAATCCTACAGCGATAGTACCTACTGCCTCTAATAAGTACATTAGCCACGGCTTTTGAAATAGCCTTACTAAAATGGAATAAAATGTCTAAAATGGAATAAACTTCTAATAGGAAAAAAAAGAAATTAGCAAACTACATAAGATAGTCCTTGCTATTCTATTCCCTCTACGGAATCCCCATTAAAAACTGGGCCTATCTGGATTCAAAACTAGATTTCATATATACCATTTGTCTGGAACAAAACTACTATCTCAACGTTAGCAACAAATATAGCTTTGTGATCCTCCTAAAAGCCTCCAGCATTGAATGCAACTCCATATTTTGCAATCACAGGAACAGATATCATTCTCTCAAGCACTCTAACCCTGCCTCTCTATCACACACTGAGTTCAAAATGACCATCAGAATCGCCAAACCCCAGACTTTTTCATTTGTTATCACTCTATCACTTTCATGATTAAGGCAGTTTGCAGAAATAGTTCCTAAGATGTTCTGAGTCTCTCAATAGCAGGTAAATTGTAACTTTAATGTTCTGGTTGTGGAGAGGTAATGACAGTACAAATTGTGAGCATATTTGTAATCTGTCCATGCAGCTGTAGCAGGAAACAAGCCAGCTTGGAGCACAATTCAAGGCAGGCAGTCTTTGTTGAGCATAAAGACAGCTTTAGAGCACAGGACAGTTGCAGAAGTAATACTAGTTTATTGGGGTTTCTTATTTATTTATTTTTGGATTTGGGACAAACTTCATTGAAGTTGGAATCTGTCTTAAAATAAGGAGGACACGGGGGGCATTAAAAAAAAAAAAAAAAAACACTTAGTGCTACAAGCATCAGAGCAGCGAGCCATACGACCACAGACCTATTCCTGGAACTGCTGCCTTTCGTCTGCGCTTCAGCTCTCGCCCTTTGCCTGCCGAGACGATGACGGGGACTTGGAGAAGACAACGTGGGTGGGAGCCGCTCACCACATGCCGACTTCTGTGTCTGAGCTAGTCACCCTCAGCCTCTTGCCAAGGTGCACTTGGTCTCCTCCTAATTTGTCAGTCTGCAGGAGGTCGGACGTGCCTGTGCTGGTCCTGCCTGATTGTCTCCTGGGATTATTTGCAGGAAGTTCCGTGTGCCCGACTCATGCTCAGCCCCATCCTACGTGTGGGCACACAGCAGAGCTTAAGGCACAGAAGGACCAGCTTCCAGTGAGGTGGACTGCGGGAATGGCAGCATTGTAACACTATAGGTAATAGTAATAAATACAGTTTCCTGTGTGATTTGTTGCCATTGATGCAGGCTGCACAGAGTTTCTTCCAGCCGCACTGATTTGCCCTTGCATTTGTGGAGTAAAATAAACCTACTTTTTATTTATTTACTTATTGTGTAACTTTCTACATCTATGCTCACGTGCCACAAGCCCCGTGAGGGCAACAAAACATGTTGGTGGTGCATCAGTGGCTTTTAATCAGTGATGATAATATGCAAGGAGTAGCCCTTAAGAAACACTGATTCTGGCACCGAATAGAAATTTTATTCAGCAACATCATCTTTCTGTTCATTTTCATAGTAATAATGCTATTTGATGCCATAGCTCTCATCTTTAAAGTAGGAACAACTGAAAAAGACCACTTCAAGCAAAATAGACTCCTTCAAAGGTTTTTAATGCATGTAAATGACTGCATATAACTGCATATCTCTTTCTAATAAACCATGATCAATTTAGTTCAGATACATGGATCTAAAACAGCATCTATCACCTCTAGCCTCACTTATTTTTTTGCAGTGAAAGTGAAAGTAGTGTATATTCCTATCCAGAACTACTAACATGAAATTACACATTTATCTGAATGGTTAAATAGAGAAGACATCATTGGTGGTGTGAGCTAATTAGTTCTTCTAACTTGTTTTTAATAAATTCCTGGAGCAGGCTGCCCAGAGAGGTTGTAGAGTCTCCTTCTCTGGACATCTTCCAAAGCCGCCTGGATGCCACCCTGTGCCCTATGCTCTAGGTGTTCCTAGGATTGGACTAGATGATTGTCTAGGATTGGACTAGATGATTTCTAGAGATCCCTTCCAACCTTAACCATTCTGTGATTCTGTGATTCTGTGAAATTCTTCAGTGTTGTTTTTAATCCTTAAAAAATAAAAATGCAAATTAATTGTCTTTATTTGATTGTCCCTTGTCCTGCCACCTCTGCTGATCGATAGTTATTAACAGAGACAAGCTCTGAGGCCACAATTTAGATGTCCTTGGTTATAAGTGGGTAGTGTTTAATACCTGTGTTTCACAGATAAGAATGCTATGGAATTCAGGGGAGTTCAGAAGAACCTGCTCTATAATATTTAGATAATGTTTTTCTGGTTTATTTTTTTCATATTCTGTGCATTTTTGCAGTAAATTTCCCAGATAAAAGTAATGCAAACCTTCAGTAGAGCAGCCAGTAAATCCCAGGTGGTGAGAGTCTAACAGTCTTTTGAAGACTAACCTTGTATTTGAAAGTGTTCATGTTTTAAAATAAGGATGTATAATCAGCTGGGTTCTCCTTGTATTGCTGTCCTTGCCAGAAGAGAAGCTGCTTTTGTGGACCAGAAGTAATGCTGGTAGGAATATGCCACCAAAGTAATTCCTAGAGAAGAGAGAATCCTTAAAAGGCCACTTCACCCACTTAAAATCTATTCATGCTACAGGAGTAGCACAAAATGGCTTCTTGTTTGTTTGTTTGTTTTGAAACTGGGATTCATGTGTGTGTGTTTTTCCTGGGACAATCCATTTACTCCTGATGATAAAATACACATGGATTCTAGGGCAAAGTATCAGTGTTGCTTGTTTTACAAATAGATGTGGAAAATAAAGCATTTATTTTTATTTTTATTTTTATTTTTATTTTTATTTTTATTTTTATTTTTATTTTTATTTTTATTTTTATTTTTTTACTAGTTATATACTACACCATGAGGTGAATAATCCTGCTTTTTTGATCTTGTAACTAGGAGCAAGAATGTTTCACTGACCAAGGCCTAGAGAAGGGAGAATGAAGTGAATTAGTCCATTCTTTGCGATTGTAACAATGGGCCTTTTTATTACACAAGGAGTCTGTGGCTTTGTTGCATTCTCCAGTGGCAACCCTGAGTCTTGATAATTTATTAGCAGAGTCCTTTTATAATGTAGTCTTGTCTTTGTGAGTCCATGAAACTCAATGCATTGATCTATTTCTCATGATTTCTTCAATTATAGGTTAACTTAACATATTAAGACATATTCAATCTGGATGTGAGGCTTCAAAGAACTATTCTTTTTTTCACTTCTTATTTAGTTATAATGTGCTATTTGACTTGCACGACTTGTTTTATTCTCAGTTTTAAAACTGTGGTAACACAATGGAAAAGTCCCCAAAACAGAGTTATCAAGAAGCTTACCAGATATTCTAAAAATAATTGCTGTGATTTGGAACAAAATATTCCAAATTTCATCCTGTTATGATAAAGAATGTATCTTTGGGATGAAAGTGATTGGCAGACTACAGTCTTGTTTATATATGCATGTAAGGTGCCAAATGGAGTTTTGTGTCAGAGAAGTCAAGACCTGCATGAGTATTTGGAAGAGAAAAAGTAGAGCTTACTTTCCTCTCTGCCTCTTACTATCAGTGTAATGAGAGTTATATTCCTATATATTCCTATGTTTCTATGAGTATTTCTTAAATATATATCAGTGTTTTTTATATTTTCAATATCTCTTTATTTTTGAAATCTTTGGCAATTTTTGAAATAAACAGCAAATCACACTTCATTTTATGAGATGTGCATCAGTTTGTATTTGCTTTTTCTATTTGACTCCTTCAGTTCTTAAGAATGTTAACAGTTCAGTTAGAAAATTAGTGCTGCCAGTTGACTGCTTTAAGGGGACAATTTGGAGACCAACAATAAATACAAAAAACCCACAAATGGTAAGTAGGATTCAGATTGAGCTGTGCTATTGAATATCCCCACATCCTTGTCATTTTATAGCACTAAATACACTGTAAAATTCAGATGCCTTGTGTAGTCCGGCAATTTTAGCTATTTTGTAGTGGGCTATTTTGGGGGCACAAGAAAGAAAGGGAACACTGTACACGGAATGCTAGCAGTGAAAACCTTTATACTTTCAAATGACTTTATAGTTTCTGTGTATGGGAAGAGAGAGAAAAGTCTGGGTGTATGCAATTTCTCCCATGTACTGCCTTCCCTTACATTAGTAACAGTACGAGGAGCTTCTTGTCTATGACACCGGGTGTTTTGACTGCATCCAGCTGTGATTTTCAAAGCAACCCTCCCTGTAAGTATTAAAGCTTCCCAAGCTCTCCCAAACTTATTCTAGAAGAGAGGTTAAATGTTAGACTTCTTTTGTTGTTGTTGTTGTTGCTGTTGAGTTTTTTTTCCTGACATGCAAAGAGCAGATACAATCAAATTTCCATTGGAGAAAACCAGAGCAGTATTTTTTTTTCAGGTGTTGCATTTTCTGGTAGAGTAGTTTTCTGTTGAAATTAGTGTCTACTACTTTAAATACGCAGGTCGTTAGTGGTGTTCCATTATGATGAGCTATGCTATCTGCAATTCAAATGCCATTCCCCAGGGAGAGAGAGAGAGAGAAAGAAATTCCAGAGAATGCAAAGCTTGGATAACAGCCTCATATGTAGTTATACAGGTCACTGCCTTCTGCATTTTTATGCTGGCAGATCTTTATAAACCATGCTGTGCTTGCTCTCTTGCTCAGAAATATATAGTAAATCCCCTTGAGTCTACAGGGAATTTTTAGGACAGGTATGCCTGTTGAAAAATAGGATCGAATTATGAATATTCTCAGAAATCTTCTAATATACTTGGATTAACACTGAGCCTTCTTGGACATGTCTGTATGTTATAGATGTTAAATGAGGCATTGTATATGCATATATTAGTCCATGCATTCCCCTGGCTTACCTCAGCTGGAATCCTAATTATTTGGGTAATGTAGCTTCCTGTCGTATTTGGGAGGGATTCTTGTCATGGAAAATTAATTCATCCTCTCTGCTTATATTGGGTCTTTGAGCAGAAGATGAGCCTTTTTACGTCAGTATGATATTTTTAGTGCACATTTTTTTTTTTCAGTAGAAATGAGTGGAGTGGAGTTAGTTAGGATTTCACTGAATACCTGAGAAGCAGCAGCAAGTGGGATAGACATGCATTGCCAAGCCTGAAACTACTTTTTGAGACCAGGTCTCTGCCTCTGCCACATCCTGACTTTGTGTAATGATGTGCAGTGCACCTCATGCCTTGCTGCCCTGTTTCTTAATCTTCATGGAACAGAAAAGGATAGGCATCTAAGCTAGGAAGGAGTGGCAGCACCTCTGTGATCCAAATGAATGGAAAACAAGGGCCTTGGAAAGCTTTCAGATAACCCTGGAAGCAGCCTGTCACATAGGTCTGCCTTGTTGCCAATAGTGCTAGCAAAAGTGATATCTTTGATGTCGCTTGCCTTCCCAGGTGAACCAAAGTAAATAATGAGAGCAACTTTGTTCGTTTTGATGTTTCAGTGAAAGTCTTATTGCTTCCCGAGAAAGGACCAGCGTGATAGTTGGACTTGGAGGGTGGGAACCGAAATTTAACCAAGAACAGAAGAGGAAACGAATGGACTAAATTTTGCTTGATGTAATCCCCCCAGCTGGCACATTGTATGTTCACCATTTAGAAGCACTTCTGAGCAATATTTTAAAAAAGAGAAAAAAAGAGCATAAAACTTAAACTCTCATATATAAATACATTTATTCTGTATATATGCTTGAAAGAGTTTATTGTTTTTCAAATAAACCATCTTCCGTGGAAAAAGTCGTCTTTTTTTATAAACATATTATCTTTTTTTCAGGATAAAGGAATCAATCTTTTTCACCAAATATTTATGAAACATCCAGGTACACAAAGAATAATAAAAATTTTCAAGACCACAGACTAGTTGCAATTATTATTTACATAAGAAATACACTTTGAAAATGCAAAATACTATTCTTTGATATAGAATAGATTAGAAGTATCTTTTATGTGTTTTATTTAAATTTTATGATTAGCTGTAATCATCTGGAATAAATTTGATTCAACTAGCAGATGCTCTTTTTCAGTACGAGAAAAAGTAGCTTTAAAATTTGTATTGTGCGGTAAGATGAAGATGTTGAGCTTTGAATGCTTCAGAGAAGATAAACTGAAGTAAAATCTCTGTGAGGGCTGTCACGTCTTATTCCAGATTGACTTGATTTCATGTTGATGCTCTGCTTCATGTTGGATTCTAAAAATTTGCCTTTGAAGCCTACAAAAGCCATCATGGTTTTCTCCAAAGCCAACAGTGAGAAATCATCAGGAGGTGCTGGCTTCTGCAGGAGCTTTTTCACTGATCAGGGTCCATGTCCCTTGATGGTTAAGCAGCAGGAGACATCCCCAAATCTGACTGAAGTGGGCGCTCACATTTTCTTTGTGCTCAGAAGAAATCTTTTTTGAGGTTTCTGGCACACTGGTGCCTCTGACACCAACTCTTTTCCCAGATGGTGTTATGACTGACCTGCCCAAATAAGAGAATCTGATTACTACATGCCACCACAGTCACTTCTTACTAGAAGCAGTTTCAATCACACAAATTGTGACTCTACTGTTAAAGAATAGGGTCAGAGACAGATCCATGATCTCAAGAACTTTAGACGTGCTTGGATCTACACTGCCCAGGCCAACCCCTCCAAAGCAATGTGTCCTTTTCCACAGTATCCAATGTCAAGCTGTGGATATCTTCCAGTAGAGTGCCATCATGCCATGGATCATGGCATTATTACTTTTGTTATTGTTATTATTACCCATGTGTTTATTCAGATTATAGTGTGTGTAGCAAAGCAAGAGCAGTGCTGCATGTATCTCACTGAGTTTGTATGGCACAAAAGTAGATAAAGGTAATGCACTCATGAGGTGTGGTGTAAAGGGACACAGAGTGTTTCTGATGATCAAAAAACTAGTAGGGTAATTTTGGACAGCAATATAACATGAAGAAGCCAAACTGAGCACCATCTTGACCATTCAAATGACTTGGAGAAGTCCATGGAGGACTCTCTCCTCAGGATGGTGCCCAACCCTTGTCTTGCAGAGACATAGCTTGTCTGATCCAGAACATCAGTCTCTGAGAGCTCTCCTTGGATCTTCCAGGGTGGAAGCATCTATTGGGGCTACATAACAAGCAAACAGCTCAAAAAGTTTAGGTTATCTTTACCGACTCTTTCTGGAAGGTGGATATATGAATGGGCTTTAAGGCTACCATCACCCACATGAATGGTGTGGCTTTAATCTATATATATTTATGTAATGTGATCTGATGGCAGAAGTAAACGGTAAAGACAATCGAATAATGCATGCAGGATAATACTCTTTTTGTTTTGTTTTGTGTTGTTTGTCTAGGTGGAAGCTCTGCAGTATTTTCTTCTTACACTAGATGGCAGACATAGACTACATATTCCTTTATAATTAAATTTTGTTAACATCCAAACAGGAGAATTATCCTATTTTCTAAAAATCTGTATCATTGTTTAGGAGCATCTGCATGTTAAAAAATCTTATTTCTTCTTAAATAGCTCTGTTTTAAGTACCCCTACACAGTTACAATACTGAATAATAATAATAAAGCTCAGGTTAGAATAAACATGGATTGGAATTAAATCATTTCTGCTGCATTAACCTTGAAGTCAAGCCTGTTTGTTTCTTATGTTTTCATTTCCCTAGAGTTAAACAAGAGTAAAAATCTTTCTGAAAAAGACTAGTTGCTTGCATACACAACAAGCAATATGCTAGATCTAGCATGCAAGAGGTTATTTGAATCTGGTTTAATTTCTTCTGGTAGTTTTATATAAAGAGTTACTGAGCATCTATTGATCGAAACAGTTACATGGGAAGAATGTTAAAGAATAGATTAAAGTATTACAAAGGTATTTTTGCTGATAGCTAATGGAGCTATGGCAGACTCTAGAGGTGTGTTGCTGAGCTACAGATGACATCAGAGGCATTAATTCTTGCATGCTCATGTTAAAAGGAGAAGAAAAATGGAATCACTCTTAAAAAAAGGTTGTACTAATATGAATGGCAGGCAAGAGGTATGGGCATTAGATTTTTTAATTCTGTTAAAGAACATTTTTCATGCAAATATGTTAACATTTGCTTTCTGCTGCTGTTTTTAACTTATTCCAGGTTTGCCAGACTCTTGCAGTGTGGGTTGCTCTACTATTTTTTATATACGCTCTTACACTGCTTATCATCATAATACCTAAGTGCCTTATGGTACTGCACTAAGTAATTAACATCCACTGCATATTTGTACTGTCATCTCCTTCCAAGGAGAAAAATGTGTGTGAAAGAATTTCTTTTCGCAATTAAAACAATGCACAGACACACAGTGATATGTACTAGAGAGGGCACACTCCAAGAAATATGCCTTGTAATTAGAGCAATCTGATGATTCTTTAATTCCTGTGCTAGGGTAAGACATTTTCATTTTCTGTTAGCTCTATTTTTCATACATTTGCTTTTGCTGCAAAAAGGTGAAGGGCCGTTGTTTCATGAGAACAAGGTTATTGGAATTTTAACTCATGCATATGATTACAGAAGATATGCATGCTTATTTAATAAGCTTTCAATAGAATGTGTACAGATATAACGATAATTGGAAGGAGCTTTTACACTGCCATCTGTACAATTGATATTCCATTAATCGTTGCAGTCTTCCTGCTCTAGTATTTTTAACAGAATCCTTTAAAATCCTACTGCAACAAGCAAGTGTGTTACCTTGAAAAAACATCCTGTTGTCTTTTTTCCTTTCATCATTCCTTCTGTCCTTGCTAATCAGATTGTTATATTGTCATGCTAGCCAAGGGCAATACGTATTTGGGTAACTGCTGTTGCTGGGAATCAAGGATATATACTGAAAGATGTATGCATGATAAATTCTCCTTGTTTAGCTAACAGCCTGGTCACTTTATATAACTATTACCACTATGAATGGAATGGATGCGAACTCTCCTCTTGCATCCAAGAACAAAATCTGTCAAAGTGATAATGCTGGATTATGTCTGAAATTGATCCTTATATTACTTAAATAAAAAGTAAATTAAAAAGAATCAGTTTTCCAACCTTTTGTAGTTTTGTTTCCTCACCACTCTTCCTTCCCAAAATAGAAATTATTCCATTTGATTTGACTTTTGTTAATATTAGTTACATATACTTCTCTATCAATTGCCAATGTTTTGCAACCGTAAGTATATAAGAATAGCAAATTCTGTGATTACCTATACGTCTTATTTCAATTAGTGGCATTTTGCAATTCAATTGCATTGCAACTGATGAACAAAGAAACGAGTCTTTTATTTGGCCCTTCTAAGAAAAACAGAACAGCTAAATCAAGCTTTTTTGTTTTATGTTTTTCTTAGTGATAATCATTTGTATTCATGTAGAAACTAAGCATCACAACCTCAGTATTCCCATTCTGCACCATACTCTAATACACAGAACAAAAATCAGTCTCAAAGCTTACAATTAGAGTATAAAATAAGGTGCAAGAAGTGGATTCGCATAAAGAAGAAAAAGGTTACATTTTGAATGTCAAATGATCTTGTCTTTATGCTCTGTGAAGGCTGAGCTAGGGATTTATAGCTTTTAAAGCATGTTTAAATTTAATTACTGCAAAAGTACTGCAATCCTGCCTTTCCATTCAACCAGGGAACAGAAAAAAGCACACATATTGGAAACAATGTCTGTAATAATGTTAAACCTACTTCGTTCATGGGTCACTAAGGCTGAGAGATTGCTTCTCATCTCTGTTTCTTTGCATCTCTGACTCTTGCAGGTACTGGAGTTTTAGAAGATTTCTGTGAGCAACAGTGGAATAACTAGATCCTTTTGTGTAATACATAAAATGGCCTCGATAAGAAAATAAAATAATAATTGTGTTCACCATTTCCATCTCATTACCTTTTATGAGAATTGTAAGTAGCTGGCTTTAGACTTGTCTTGAAAAAGGGTAGAACTAGCAAATATTTATCTTAAATCTTCTCTTTATTTTTGCATTCTAAATTCTAGCTTTCATTAAAACTGAAACTTATTCCAGTCTTTGTAATAGAGTAAAATATTACTAACAAACAGCATTGATATAAAGATTGTTAGAATAAATTGAAGATATAGGATTTATTTTAAATTAAAGATCCAGGTTACTGTGGATCTAGACCATTTGGTTTGAAATCTCTGTGCAACTGTATAGAGTTATATATGCTAATTTAATCTTGTTCACTGTATTTAAATTCATGAATGCATTTTGTTCATGGTCATCATTCAAGCAAGAAGATAATTGTCTTGAGTATCTGGAAGCATCTTTGGCTGTTGTTCTGAATTAGACTTTGGGAAGTGCTTCAGTTGTTTTCATGAGTTTATTTTTAAATACATATTTTGCATCACTGTTCTGCCAAGAGGACAGTTAATGGTCGCACTAGAAACACAAGTGACCTTCTGGTAAAAGCTTTGCTAAACATATGGGTGCTGCCTTAGCTTTAGGTTTGATAATATTTAAATGGAGCTTCTGAGGCAGGCACTAAGTTAGGGTATTAGCTGTTATCTCTTCACCGGAAAACTTACGCAAAATCGTCCATTGTTGATCACATGTTGCTGTATTTATCCCATTCTTTATCACCAGACTATTATAATAGAATGAAAATACTTTTGCAGTCCTATGGTTCAGAGACCTATGGCAGAGTAGCCTGAGATTCTGACAATCATAACTTCTATACACCAAAACTTAATTTTCAGTCTCCTTCATTCCCTAAAGGCCTTCATTTGTATGTACTTTTCAGATATTTTAAAGACGCATTTTAGATCCTTTAGGAAACAGTAGGAATAAATAGGAATAACTGGGCAAAGTTGACGCCAATGCTATGTGGGAAGTGGAAGTAGATTATTTTAACAGTGGATTATCTGGCACTGAAATTTAAGAGGTATTGTTTTCTTCTATTTATTATTATTATATTGTATTGTTTTTAGGCATTCCAAGCAAGCTCAAGATAGTTGGACATAACAACAACATGAGAGCTTTATGTCTACATTTTACCTGTTTACAGGTCACCTTCAGTGTACATAGAAACTGAGGCCAAACATATTTTACCTTAAGTTCTTTTACCTCAGAGTTGCTTAATTCCTTGATATTGTTTGATGCATAAGGCTCTAAACCTACTCTATCAGGATTAAACTAGGAAAAATCTGAAGGGCTATATGCTTTATTGTAAGTCATTGCATTTTTGCTCTATTCCATCAACTCAGAATCTGATTCTAGATCTCTTGTTTTACAGACAAATTATTGAAATATTGGAGTATGTTAGCAATGTGTGACTTCTACCTCAGACATTTCGGAGTTGCTTTGTGATTTAAAGGTTATAGTCCCTGTGTCATTATTTTTCCCTTACCCACGGAAGATATTCTTATGCATGTGTCTGAAATTCCCAGTATGTAAGTTTCTGCTTTGAGTATTTGTCCAATTGTGGCATTTTTATCTTTTTTAATTTCCTCCAAATGAAAAAAAGAAAGAAAATAGGTCAAAGGGAATAAAGCTGGAATATTAAATTAAGCCTCAGCAGACTTGATTTGTGTCTTGATTTCCCAACTGTAGAATGAAGAAAATATCCAGTTTACTGTTAAGCCAAATACTCTTTAGAAATTGTGCTATATCTTATTCTAGTAAGAGAAACTGTAGATAGAGTGTCTCTTCTGTAAATCAGCCTGTTGAAAGCTGCATGGAATGGATTTATAATAACTGTGTAAGCTTCCATGAGGAATTGAATCACTATAACTGCCTTTAGCTAAGCTCTGGAGACGAGGAGTCAGGTCACAGACTAAGATACCTAAATTTTAATCTGCAATGTAGATGTATAGGCTGTCACTATACTGAGTGGATGTCCACTTAATATGATCAGTTCAGTTGACTGAACATGGCTATCTAAATTTGCAGGTAAAAATAGTCTTTGGCTTTCATTTAAGGGCCAAGTGGGCTAAAAGTCCCTGGCTTCTCTAAGACTTACAGAGAACTGTGGGCTTGCACAGGCATGTTGTGCATGTGAAGTGAGCTCAAGAATAGTTTAAATTCAGAGTACAAGCCCCAGAACCTCTCCACAAGCCTGAATCGTAAAAGTGCTTCACTGAAAGTCTGTGTGTGGAGGAGATGGGGAGAGGTGATGATGGAACAGTGATGACTTCCAGAATGCCCGAGAGAAAAATGCTGCTCTAACAATGGAACAACGCATACAGAGATTGATAGAAGTTTACACTTTTAAGAACTTAGGACAAAATATAGGATGCTGCAAGGTTGAGATGGGGATATTGTTAGCTGTCCTAGTGGAGGCTATGCCAGTAATAGAAAGAAAGAAAAAAAAAAAAAAAAAAGAAAAAAAAAAGTGGATCATAGGTTACAAGGAAATAATCCAAGAGGGACTGTGGTCTTGTGGTTGAATGGTTACTGTTTTTTTTCTGCTGGGATAGGCAAGACATGCTTCTAGCTCTTGTACTGTTATGGAGACTTTCTATATTCTATGAATTAAAGAGTTAGTGGCTAAATATGGGAAAAAGGAGTGCAGAATATAGGAGAGAGGAGGATTCTTCCCTTTTGTCAGCACTTCCTGTTGAGTGGCCTGGGTTTTTGTCTGGTTTTCACTCTCTTCAAAAATAAGGCCTTAATTATCAGATGGGCACATAAGATTCACCAAGGATTCGGGGAGTATAGTGTAAGAAGTGTTCTTTTTCCTTGCTTATGAGTACATTTAGGATTCTTGATACTTGTTTTTTTTAAAGTTGGTATGGCAAAGCTTTAATTAAGTAAATTATGTTTAGTAAGACCCAGTTCCACCTACATTAGTTAGACAATTAACTACTGTGTACCAGAGGGTGCCTAATCTCTCTAATGGTATTAGAGTAAGGCATTTTCAAAGAACAACTCAATGCAACTAAAATCTAAATTGGCCTCCAGAAATTTCTCTCCACTGATAGTAGAAGAAATGTGAACTTATTATCCACTTAAATTTAGGAGCCTGAAGTTAGGCAAAAGGAATTCAAGCCAATTGTATTAATACTTTTTTTTTTTTTTTTTCTTACCATGGCTGTTACAAAACACTACTCCAGTCCTGGTTTGAGTTGAACATCATCTTAGTTTGATCAGAGCTCAATCCCTCAAGAAAGAAGTGAGAAAGGAAAGAAAGGAAACCAGTTATTTTACTCAGTGTTCTCAGCTGACTTCTATTTTGCTGATGCTGTCACACCAGGTTCATCATTGCTAGAAGCAGCAGTCTCTCTCCAAACCAAAAGTCTTTTTGTAAAGTCTTTTGGTCTGTAAAGCTGGAATTTCAGTGTATTTATCCTCAACTCCAAACTTTATCGAAGCTAAGAGAAATATGCCTGAGTGAAGCCCCAGTAATGCAGAGATGAGGCCATCAGTTTCTTTTGGCACAAGACACATTGACTGCAAAATACAAGTTGGAAGAGCTATATATAGTCATGACTGCAGAGTATTCTTCAGTTTGGAAGCTGTAATGGCACTCTATAATAGTTTTCAGACGACAGCTATTTTCCCTCAATTGCTGTGTAATTTATGGTAATAGCGGTAAGGGAACCCTTACATTGTTGATATTTGCATCCATTCATTTTTAAGCATCTGTTGCAGACATTAGGGTGCACAAATCTTCTCAGGCACTAGGTCCAATTATTTGGAATTTAAAAACAATTTTATTTTAAGTCACAGAAAACATATTTGTAGTTTTTTTTGTATTGAATCCAGAGACACCTTTGTAATTGTTCATATTATTATTATGTGACTATTATTAATTACGAGAATGATTATGGTCAATGATATGTTGAACATTTCAAGAACATTTGGAGTTGCCAGCTGAGCTCATTTTGCCAGGCATTACCAAAAGACGCAACCACAGACTCCGCATGTGTCTGGGTGCAAATAGATGTGGAGTATAGAAAGTGATTGCAGGCCTCACCTCAATAACAGAGGGAGTTTCTAAGTAATACAAAATAAGTTTTTTTTTTTTCCTGAGGATATGATTTTAAAAAAAAATGCATTCCAGCTTCAGTAGTTTGTTTTTTGTGCATTGTTCCAGAATATAGAGGTTAACTTTTAATATGTTTACTGTTTTACTCATTAAAAAAAAAATCTGTAGTACAACTTTGTTAGATCTTCTACAAAAGAACCTTTATAGCTTTAAAAGTAATTTTCAGTATTCAAACTATTGATCTATAGCTATAGAAAGACAAGTATAATCCTGTAAGAGCATGAATAGTATGAATTTATTCAAACTGAGTAAGCCAGCAGAGGATCTAGCTCAGTATGTTTATTTAGCAAATCAGCAGCTTTTTGTCAGATTCTCAAGTTCACAAAGTAAGAAAATGGGGGAAAATAGAAAAAAAGATTAAATGTGTAATATCAATACCTATATAGTAATTTATATCTAGAAGCAGAGTATCAAGCAGTACTAACTTAAGATTCCAAGTGTAGACCGTGCCTAATGAAAGCAAGATCTTTCATCACAGATTGGTCATGAGGAAATAAGTAAGTAGTTACTCTGACTTACTGTAATATGAGACAGGAAATGGAGCCACATCTTATTAGCTATAAATCAAGCAATGTTTCCTTTTTCTGTTGCTCAAGAAAGCTTTTCTGAGGATTTAAAGAAACCTCAAGTTTGATCTTGTCTTTATCTGCTTCCTCTGCAATGCCTCCTCTCTTTGCTTCCCTTTTCAACTTTACCAGACCTCTGAAAATGAGCAAATGTAGTTTTTCCTGATTATACTTATACAGGGTTAGAAATGGTTATTCATGAGATTAAATTCAGATCTTTTTTGGATTACAGCAAAGTACATGTCATTTTCATCTTACTTCTTTATTTAACAACATGGTGTGGAAAAATAAGAGTTTGAGAGACAGCTTACATTTTAATAGCAGGATGCTGCAGCCTGGATCGTGTGGGTAAAACTTGTACAGTGACCTCCTGCAAGATACATGTATCAACTCAGCATTCGGATGTTTCATTTTCATAGACATTCACCTTATTGATTGCAGTAGAAAAGACAACAGATAACAAATATTATAAAAGTCACTGCTGCTCAGATGAACACTTCTTTTTGCCCTATGTGAAAACTCAACACTGTAATTTGAAAATGTTTCCAATAACATGGGAAGGTACCTCTCTCAATCTGACATCTTCAAAGCAATTTTGCTACCCTACTTCACAGTTATCCTAGGGCATGCCACATATGTTTTCAGTATATATTGCAGGCACAAAACCTTTATATTTTCTGCAGGTTTTAGAGCATTTAGGCAGATATTATGCTTTTGCATATGCCTTACTGTCTTTTATTACTAAATCTGTCTCTTGAAAAAGATATCCTGTTTTCGTACATATACATATCTTAATCTGAACCTTAAATTCAGATAATCAACCTTGTAGGTTGATTTATCAGTATTATCAATGTTGAATGAAATGATTATTCAGGTACGTTATCACCTTTGTCTCCAAAATTGACAGGAAAATAATACTTCTTCCAGGACGCTGTTCTTAGGTGTTTCTAGTGTGGCAATTCATAGTGCCAATTAAATCCATGGACAGATAGGATTGGCTTCATCTGTCCTAATTTAAGAATCTGAAAGATTCTTAAATCTGAGCTAGTCGCCCCAGACTTCCCTGACAGCCAAATAAGGAAAATAGATGCCTCCTAAGAGTGATTCATCTCATTCTCAGTAGTGTTTAGAAAGTAGCTCTTTTGGGGAGAATTACCTGGAGGTGTGTCTTTCATCCAGAAAGGGAATCTCTGGCATTAGATCTCAGTGTCTATCATGTAGAAGTCCAGAGTCAGTTATACTGCACCTGTTCTTGAGCACTTCAAGACTGAACTCTTTGAAAAAAAAGAAAAGAAACTTATACAGGTATAAGGGCTCATGTGAACCCTCCTTGCCTACCTCACATCAAATACACTTGAGATTTAAATGCTGATGAAGATGATTTGCTTCCACTTTTTTTGGCATATGGGCATGTCAGAGCAAATTCTTACCACCTCTCATGTGGGGCTGCCTGCAAATGGGTGAGTGCAAGTGGTGGCACCAGCAATGTTTGTTAGCTGGCAGGCATTTCACAAGGAAATTTTGTGGAAGGCATGTGCGTGCATGTGCATAACAGTGCAAGTTTAAGAGAATGTCATCTTACAAAGCAAGAACAGTGTAAGTGGCATATGTTTTCATAATAATACTAACAGAAGAAAATCACTTATTTGTGATATGTTGGGAAACAACAACAACCAAAAAGGCTACAATCAAGGCTAATGGACCTTGTACTTTTGTCTGTTTGCCTCTTTTTGTGCTCAACCTCTTGCCTGTTTCTGCCGGCTTGACAACAGCCACCAACAGGCAGCAGTGTAGCCTGCAATGAGGTGCATGAAAGCATGACAGCTCTGCAGTCCATTTTCTGAACTTATTTTTCCAGCACCATGAATCTATGTTATTCAGTTCATAGAAAAGAGGATCAGAGCACAGAGTTACAGGCTAAATTTTCATCACTCACCTCATGAATTAAATCATAGGGCAACAGCTCAGCCTGACCTGCCACATACCTGTCTCTGTGACTCAGGACAGACAGAGCAATCCCCGCGGAAGTCTGCTCACCCTGTGCTGCTCTGAATTCTGCCCCAATGTGTTGTGGTGCAGAGGCTACTGTCAGCATGTGCAGTCCAACCTTAGCTCAATAGGGAAATGAAACTCTAACAGATTTTTACTGAAGGTTTTCAACTATTGGTGGGGATGGCTCCCAATTCTGACAAGATAAGAGCTGCCCCAACTGCCAAACAATCAGGTATTTTTAAGCAGCATTTTTAAGTGCTATAAATACACTATGTTGTACCCAACCTTCCTGGACATCATTGTGGTAGGTGTTTTACCTTTACAAGCAAGGATGCGTGGCGCGAAGGTTTGTAATTTGAAAGGACAAGTGAAGCAATGTTATGTCATCTGGAGTAAAAAGGATCTGAGGGTCTGGGGTTAATTCTTGGGATATTCCTGAAAAATTCGCTGGAAACTTAGACTGATTAGGTTAGCAAGTCTACCATTAGAGCAGCATTCAGATATTAAATCCAGGTTTTCTAAATTCCAGGCTAATTTCTAAACTGTAAGACTTATTCTTTCTTTCCAATTAAGCATCTGTTTTCTGCAGCTGGGAGTATGTTTTATTGGTACCAATGAGAAAAGCTGGCAACTTTCCAGTACTTTGCCATTTAGAAAAAAGCTATGAACACAACTGATATTTCATGCTTATTTTTTCCAGTTGTATTATCCTTGAATATATGGCTGCTTTATGGTAAAGTCAGATGTTAAATAGCATAGGATCAAAGGCTTTACAATGTGTTCTGCACC